>NC_137678.1:43995747-44078247 GCF_963989245.1 Nansenia antarctica
TCAGGGTTCACGGGTTCTATTGGTTGGAGCACACGCAGACACACGCACACACACACACACACATTCATAATCCTTTAATATTATAATGCATTTTGGGCGGTCAATGCGAAAAGGCAACTTTAATTATGATTTGACGTGTGTGTGTCTGTGTGTCTGTGTCTCTCTGTGTGTGTGTGTGTGTGTGTGTGTGTGTGTGTGTGTGTGTGTGTGTGTGTAGGTCTCTGGTAGCTCTGTCTCTGATCCTGGCCATGCTGCTGTTCAAACCGGCTCCCATCTACATCCTGGATGAGGTGGACGCGGCGCTGGACCTCTCTCACATACAGAACATCGGACAGATGCTGCGCACACACTTCACACACTCGCAGGTAAACACACACACACACACACACTCGCAGGTAAACACACACACACGCTTCTCACACACACACACACACACTCTCCTCCACAGCAGATTCTTACCCATCAACCACTTCTTCATGGGATACTTTTAGTTCCAGCTAGGCTAAACATTTCATACTGCCATCACAACATGATCATTCGTAAAACCTTGCATCTCCTCCCCTCTCCTTGCCTTCTCCCTCCCCTCTCCTCCTTCCCCCCTCCCCTCTCCTCTCCTCTCCCTCCACCTCTCCTCCTCCCCCCCCCTCCCCTCTCCTCTCCTTCCCCTCCCCTCTCCTCCTCCTTCCTCCCCTCCCCCTCTCCGTAGTTCGTGGTGGTCTCCCTGAAGGACGGAATGTTCACCAACGACAACGTCCTATTCAAGACCAAGTTCGTGGACGGCGTGTTGGCCGTCTCCAGGACGACCCAGATCCAGAGCGACTCCAACGTGCGTCCCAAGGCCTTCAAGGCCTTAACTAGCGAACACGGCTAATGCTAACGCTTACGTATTATTAATGTATTAATGGTCGTCTAATTAGTTAAATGATGAATGGTCTTCAGAAGAGGACTTAGGGAAGGGACATGTTCAGGTTGTAAATGACCCCTTTAAAGACAATGTGTCTAAGTTATATTGTATTCGGGGGTCTTTGTATTTAACTTGTAATTGTACATTTTAATTTTCAATATGGTGTTTATGCACCATAACGTAACTTTTTATGTTGACAGCCACATATCCTAGGACTGAAACGATGGAAAGTTGAGATTGATTGAGATTGAGATTGAGATAACGTTTATTGCCACTATGCATTACACATATAGGAATTTGCTTCGTCACCACAGCAAGTGCGTTTATACTTTTTTCACATATCAAAAAACAGGACAACACAACAACAACACGGGACAGACAACAGTGCATTGGATAGTGCGGTATAAAGTAAAGTGCAGTGCAGAGTTTTTTACAGTGAGTCCAGTTCAGTCCTGGGCAGACTTGGGGGCGGGGGGGGGGGGGGAAGCCAGAGTCATTTAACAGCCTGGCGGCTGAGGGGTAGAAGCTGAGCCTGTGGCGGGCCTTAAGTGCCTTAGGCAGCCGCAACCTTCTTCCAGAGGGAAGCAGGGTGAGGAGGCCGTGGCCGGGGTGGAAGGGGTCAGCCATGATCTTCCTTGCCCTCCTCAGAGCCCTGGTGTCATGCAGGGAGTTGAGGGAGGGCAAGGGACAGCCGATCACCCTCTCTGCTGAACGTCGCACCCGCTGCAACTTGGCCTTGTCTTTGGTCGTTGCAGCAGGGAACCAGGTGATGATGGAGTGGGTGAGGATGGATTCTATGATGGCCGTGTAGAACTGGACCATCATGGACCTCGGCAGCCTGAGTTTCCTCAGCTGCCGGAGGAAGAACATCCTCTTCTGGGCCTTCTTTGTGAGGACCTCGGTGTTCTGCTCCCACTTTAGGTCCCGGGAGATGGTCATGCCTAGAAAGCGGCATGACTCCACGGAGGCCACCGGGGTACCTCCCAGCGTGATGGGAGGGGGCAGGGCTGCTTTCCTTCGGAAGTCCACCACCATCTCCACTGTTTTTAGAGCATTTAGCTCCAGATTGTTTAAACTGCACCATCTCTGCAGCCCCTCGATCTCACCCCTGTAGGCAGATTCGTCCCCCCCGGAGATGAGGCCCACCAGGGTGGTGTCGTCTGCAAACTTCAGGAGCTTGACCGAGGGGTGGCGGGAGACACAGCTGTTGGTGTAGAGGGAGAATAGTGCTGGAGACAGGACGCAGCCCTGCGGGGAGCCCGTGCTGGTGGTCCTGGAGCTGGAAATGCTCTTCCCCAGCTTCACCCGCTGAGACCTGTCAGTCAGGAAGTCCGTGATCCACCTGCAGGTGGAGACCGGCACCTGCAGCAGGGATAGCTGGTGCTCCAGGATGTGTGGGAGGATCGTGTTGAAGGCCGAGCTGAAGTCCACGAACAGGATCCTGGCGTAGTTGCCTGCAGTGTCTAGGTGTTCTAGTACGTAGTGCAGAGCCATGTTCACGGCGTCCTCCGTGGAAGTTGACGGTGAAAAGAAATGAATCTATTGAGTAAAGACTTTTGTTTTGTAATCCTCTATTATTTGTAACTCTGTTGAACGTGTAAGTCTACTTCAGCCTACTGAAGAATGTTTGTGTTAGTCGGTTTGGACTCACTACTAACTAACTTGTTAGCGTTAGCAGCGTCATGTTAGCTCAACTGTAACCTAGCAACGTTAGCAGCGTCATGTTAGCTCAGCTGTAACCTAGCAACGTTAGCAGCGTCATGTTAGCTCAGCTGTAACCTAGCAACGTTAGCAGCGTCATGTTAGCTCAGCTGTAACCTAGCAACGTTAGCAGCGTCATGTTAGCTCAACTGTAACCTAGTTAGCTCTGTCTGTGTTATCAGCTAGTAATAATAATAATAATAATAATAATAATAATAATAACCTTTATGTATAGCACTTTAACTGCAAAAGTAAAACAAAAACAAAAAGTAAAGTAGTATAACTTATATAACTTATACTATAATGGTCATGCTTATTATTGATGAGCTGTCTACAGATATTGTGGTTCAGTATATTGTTTATGAGCTATGCTGTGCAAACTGTGACAACATTTATATTATTTAGCAATATCACACAAGAGGGAGCGCTGTTATACTGCATCTTCGGTTACCTACGACCGGTATTCAGTATAACAGCACTCCCTCTTGTGTGATATTGATTAATTATAATCGGCTCCCCCTTTGTTTTCACATAGGAATGCAGTTTGGTTGGGTAAGAAAAGGAGATATCCAGCACTTTTTTGGTGCTAAAAAAGAGTAGTTGAAACTTGTAAATGCAGCCTGTATTTTCTATGGTTGTCAAGCAGGATAGTAAGGGTGATGGTGAGTTTTACATGTGTGCTGTTGTATTAAGGAAGCAGAGGGAAGTCAGAATGACAGCAGGCAGGAGGAGGTCAGGAGGTCAGACAGCAGGAGGAGGAGGTCAGGAGGTCAGACAGCAGGAGGAGGAGGTCAGGAGGTCAGACAGCAGGAGGAGGTCAGGAGGTCAGACAGCAGGAGGAGGAGGTCAGGAGGTCAGACAGCAGGAGGAGGAGGTCAGGAGGTCAGACAGCAGGAGGAGGAGGTCAGACAGCAGGAGGAGGAGGTCAGGAGGTCAGACAGCAGGAGGAGGAGGTCAGACAGTAGGAGGAGGTCAGGAGGTCAGACAGCAGGAGGAGGTCAGGAGGACAGTGAACAGGACCTGGCAGCAAAGAGGTGAGTTCGAGGTGAGTAGACAGGAGACTGCACTTAAAGATGTATGCCATAATACCAAATCGTACTTTCAGAAACTGACGGGATACACCACAATCATACCCTATTGCTCAAGTAATTATGCTAGGACTTTTAATAAAGTGTTGGCCACTTGTTGGCCTTGCTGAAGCAAGCCCACTAATAAGATATATGACAGATGAAAGACAGTTACAGAAACTCGAACAATCTCACACCAACGCCAAGACCAAAAAAAAAGGGATGGAAACGCTGTCAAAGCTCACAAGGTGGGTTTATTTCATTAAAGGGGGAGAAATTCACACAGAATACATGCCACCCCTTCTACCTCTCAGACGTCATCGTTGAGTTTTTAGTGTTTTTCATTTCATGGTTTCTGAAAATAGAACTTTACACACCTTTATTTTTTTTCAAGCATGCAAACACAGGGGAGGAGAAACACCAGGTAAAACACAGAGAGAGAGAGAGAGAGAAAAAAAATAAGGTATCCCTTGAAATCAGTGGGCGATCAACTCTGGACATGGAGAGATAACAGGGTGTGTGGAGATACAGGGTTTTGTTCCAGCCCGGTCTTTGCAAGACAGAGTTGACCACCCTCGCTTTTAGCCTTCAGGAAAACAGTTGCAGCAGTTGTTGTTGTTGTTGTCGTCGGTTACGGAAGAGGAAACCCCAGTCCAGGGGGGTGTTCCATCACCGTCGCTAAAGGAAAATCTCGGCTTATCCTGATAAGCAGTGACGGCTGGTGCTAAATTTTTTGGGTGGGGCACAGGTTATGGGGGCATGCTCCACGGGGAAGAATATCAACTTTAAAATCTGGATTTACAGTCGATTTTAGCATGAGAATAGCTCTACCCCCCTGTACAGACCTCGCCATCCCCTCTACCCCCCTGTACAGACCTCTTCATCCCCTCTACCCCCCTGTACAGACCTCTTCATCCCCTCTACCCACCTCTACAGACCACTTCATCCCCTCTACCCCCCTGTACAGACCTCTTCATCCCCTCTACCCACCTCTACAGACCTCTTCATCCCCTCTACCCACCTCTCCATCCCCTCTACAGACCTCTTCATCCCCTCTACCCCCCTGTACAGACCTCTCCATCCCCTCTACCCTCCTCTACAGACCTCTTCATCCCCTCTACCCCCCTGTACAGACCTCTTCATCCCCTCTACCCCCCTGTACAGACCTCTTCATCCCCTCTACCCCCCTGTACAGACCCCGTCATCCCCTCTACCCACCTCTACAGACCCCGTCATACCCTCTACCCCCTGTACAGACCTCTTCATCCCCTGTACAGACCTCTTCATCCCCTCTACCCCCCTGTACAGACCTCTTCATCCCCTCTACCCCCCTGTACATACCTCTTCATCCCCTCTACCCCCCCTGTACAGACCTCTTCATCACCTCTACCCCCCCAGTTTTCTCTACAATTTCTACAATTTTCTCTCTACAGTTTCTACACGTCAACGTGTACCGAAACACTTGTTTCCAACGTGGTCCTACGTTTCTCCTACACCAAGACACATACAAAGAGCATAGAAACATACAAAGAGCATAGAAGATACAATCAGAATACAGTCTGCCATTCCTTCTCCCAGCATCGATTTGGTTTTCCTATCATGACTGAAGGACAGACGATTCACTTACTTACACTACTGTAAGTCGCTTTGGATAAAGGCGTCTGCTAAAATGCCAAACATGTAAACAAATAAATCATGTAAATGTCGGCTAAGGTGATCAGCTGAGCTTGACTTGGGACTTGACTAACAACAAGTGACACATTTCCCATCTCACACGCTGTTGTTGCACAATGTTATTGTGTGTGTGTGTGTGTGTGTGTGTGTGTGTGTGAGTGTGAGTGTGTGTGTGTGTGCGTGTGTGCGTGTGTGTGTGTGTGTGCGTGTGCTGGGTGAATACATAAACAAACAAGCGAAAAGACGACATTAGAAAACGTACCATGCTGACGATATTACTAAATGTTTGAAGTAGCTTTTATCTTAGCTGACTCTCTTACCTTCAGGTCGAGTTTGTGTATTCTGGCTTCGCAAAAGACCAACAGCAGCCTAACAGCCGGTGCGGAGATTGCGACCACAAACGAGATAAGTTTGACTTCGGTAATAGGTCCAGTTGCAATATCCTCAAGTTGGGAACAAAAGATGCCTCCTTCAAATCCATTTGTTCAATTTGTTTACAGAAATAAATCCTCCTTACATTGTAAAAAACTTAATTTGTTAGGAGAGCAGTCGTGCGTGCAGTCGTGCGTGCTGCCCCGGAAGTCGGAAGTCCTCAGCATAATACCTTTTCTGCTATACAACCGGATATTCAGGGCGCAGTTTTTTGCGCCCCGGCCGAGAAATAGGAGACAACCAATTGGAGCGCTGCTACAGCTCACGTGTAAGCGAAAAGTATTTGGCCTGCGATAGACTTGCATTCGACCGGCGTCCCTACTCCTCCCCCTATGTATTTTAACAGTGAATTTTACACACACACAGATAAAATGTTTATTGTATTGGAGGATTTTTAATGAATGCTGATAGGCGCCGACAGAATATCAGCCGCATTTTGTGAATAAACAATGTTTATTTTAAAAAAAAAACGTTTACAAATCGCAACTAGGAAGTGAAGGTGGGGGCGGCGCACCAGCGCCCTCTATCGGCCAGCCGCCACTGCTGATAAGTCATCGAAATAAGCCTGGATTGTCCTTTAGCCACGCTGATGGAATACCCCCCAGGAGTCAGCTATACAGTGTTTACACTTCCCAAAACACCCGTTTATAATATGGCATTTTATTATTATAATTATAATTGTTTTTATCATATCACTGTCCATTTAAATGAGCCAGACTCCACCCATTGACACAATACAATATTCACCATCCTCCTCCTCGTCATCATCTTCATCATCATCATCATCATCATCATCATCATCATCATCATCGCTCTTCCTGGCCAGGTGAAAGCCGGATGATGATGTCAGAGATTTGAGACTCGTGGTGAGAGACTTTTCTTCTTAGAAACTTCCAGAACGTTCTTGTCGCTCTGGACCCGTCCCTTGGGGGGGTCAGTCAGTCCTCTTACACAAGGCAGTCCGTTCAGGTGAGCTATTCCACACCAACGCACGCACGGCAGAGCGTGCACGCGCGTACATGTGTGGTTATGGTTGGCTCTGTATGTGTGTGTGTGTGTGTGTGTATTTAACGGTTGGCTTTAGGCGCATGTGTGCGTTACATTTGGCTCTAGACGCGGGTGTGTGTGTTTATGGTTTATGTATGTTTATAGTAGGCTCTAGGCATGTGTGTGTATTTCCGGTTGGCGCTCTGCGTGTGTGTGTGTTTCCTGTAGGCTCTCTGTGTGTGTGTGTGTTTCCGGTAGACTCTGTGTGTGTGTGTGTGTGTGTGTTTCCGGTAGGCTCTCTGTGTGTGTGTGTTTCCGGTAGGCTCTGTGTGTGTGTGTTTCCGGTAGGCTCTGTGTGTGTGTGTGTTTCCGGTAGGTTCTCTGTGTGTGTGTGTGTGTTTCCGGTAGGTTCTCTGTGTGTGTGTGTGTTTCCGGTAGACTCTGTGTGTGTGTGTGTGTGTGTGTGTGTGTGTGTGTGTTTAAACTTTCCGGTAGGCTCTCTGTGTGTGTGTGTGTGTGTTTCCGGTAGGCTCTGTGTGTGTGTGTGTGTGTGTGTGTGTGTGTGTGTGTGTGTGTGTGTGTTTCCGATAGGCTCTGTGTGTGTGTGTGTTTCCGGTAGGTTCTTGGTGTGTGTGTGTATTTCCGGTTGGCGCTCTGTGTGTGTGTGGGTGTGTGTTTCCGTTTGGCTCTAGGTGTGTGTGTGTGTGTGTGTGTGTGTGTGTGTGTGTGTGTGTGTGTGTGCTCATGGCTGGCTCTGGATGTGTCTGCGTAGCTCCTGGGCCTTGTCTCTCAGGTCTGGCCGGCTGTCTGTCTGCAGCGTGGAGAGAGACCTCTGCAGCTGCTCACGAGACTTCCCCGACACACACTCCCACTGACCGCTCTCTGGAACACACACACACACACACACACACACAAAGAGAGAGACACACACACACAGAGAGAGAGAGACACACACACACACACACAAAGAGAAAGACACACACAGAGAGAGAGATAGAGAGAGAGAGAGACACACACACACACACACACACACACACACACACACACACACACAGAGAGACACAGAAAGAGAGAGAGAGAGACACACACATACACAGTTAAGAGTTGATATTAAACAGCATGTAGGGAACCATCACAAACACACACACACACAGTTAAGAGTTGACATTAACCAGCATGTAGGGAACCATCGCAAACACGCACACACACACACACACACAGTTAAGAGTTGACATTATACATCATGTAGGGAACCATCACACACACACACACACACACACACACACACAGTTAAGAGTTGACATTAGACAGCAGCATGTAGGGAACCATCGCACAGGAGACCCGACACCTCTACAGGCCCTGTCGGCAGGAACCCTCTCATCACTCTGTGTGGAGTCACAGGCTACAGCACACTGCTCAGTACTGTCACCATGGAGACGTACACACACACACACACACACACACACACACACACACACACAGAGTGTTAATGGAGGATCTTACCTCCGGTCCTCTTAACCATCAGCTCCACCACAGACAAGGCTTCCGTCCGCACGGAGGAGTAACTCTTGTTTTCTGCAGCAAAGACAAACAGAACGGAGATGAGAGACGCTGATGCAAATCTACACAGAATATATGTATATATAAGTATGTTTTTTCTGCCAGAATTGATGAATATCTACATACCAAATACGCCATTTAGCTGACGCTTTTATCCAAAGCGACTTCGCAGTGAGTGCATACATTTTATATATATTTTTTATATACCGTATATGGTCCCAACTGGAATCAAAACCCACAACCTAAGCGTTGTCAGTGCCACGCTCTACCAAAACGCCACAGAGGACCACACACCCATATAAAACCCATCTACGTAGAGTGCGTGTCTGCCTGAGGGCTTTACTTAGGGGGAAGGTGTAGAATGTAAAGCCCAATTTATACTTCTGCGTAAAATCGACGGCGTAGCCTACGCGCACCTCTCCAAAAATGTAACTACGCGGCAGTGCCTACGCAACCGTAAGCACTGTGATTGGTCCGCTTGGTAGCACATGATTCCGACATGACTCCGACTCTCTCGTAGGCCAAAATGCGGAAGCCATGACAGAAATGTTTAATTTTTCTGTAATTACTTATTAATAAAGATTTGAAAAATGATGATAACCATCGTATTATCTTAGTTTAATGGCATTTCAATGCATCATAGAACTTTTATTTACAACAAGCATAACAAACAAAAAAATCGCTATTATGCCGCTATGAGTACACCGTTCCAACGGAGCGCCCTATGGAAGCGTCAAGCACAGCCTTCCTATAAGGAGTGCGATTCACATTTACGAGATGTACAATCCTGTTCATTTAGAAATAAATGATTAGTTACAGGGAGCCCCATGGCTGTTCGTTGGGTTTAAATTATATTTATGATAGACCTATTTAATGTAAAGTTATCTACTGTGATTGGTCCGCTTGGTAGCGTCACATTCCGACTCTCTTGTAAATGCGGAAGTCATGACAGAAATGTCATTTACTTTTTCTGTAATTACTTATTAATAAAGATTTGAAAAATGATAACCATCTTATTATCTTAGTTTACTGTAATTTCAATGCATTATAGACATTTTCTTTACAACAAACATAACAAAAATACGTTTTTTGATCGCTATTATGCCGCTATGTCACCGACCAACGTGTAGCCGCGCGACCAACGCAGAAGTATAAATTGGGAGAGCCCTCGCGTAGGCTACGGCGTAGCCGCGCGTAAACTCGACGCAGAAGTATAAATTGGGCTTAAGGGTCTTACCTAAGGGGAAGGTGAGAGTGTAAGGGTCTTACCTAAGGGGAAGGTGAGAGTGTAAGGGTGTAAGGGTCTTACCTAAGGGGAAGGTGAGTGCAGCGCAGCTCTCTGTCAGGATCTGGGCCAGGGCCGTGAAGTCCTGGTGCTCCTTCTCCAACAGCAACAACCTGCCAACGTCAGCAACACAACATGGTGCCATTTTTAGGAGAGAAAATGAAATGTGCATACTACTTGCATTCTTCATAGGCATGTGTACTAGATAGTAAGGTAGTGTTGATAATGAGTGGTCACCCCTGGAAGTAGTTCTTCATAGACATGTGTACTAGATAGTAAGCTAGTGTTGAGGGCTCACCCCTCAAAATATAGTCATTCACTTAGTGTTGAGTGCTCACCCCTGGAAGTCGTTCTTCATGGACATGTGTACTAAGTAGTAAGGTAGTGTGGATAATGAGTGCTCACCCCTGGAAGTAGTTCTTCATAGACATGTGTACTAGGTAGTATGGTAGTGTTGATGTTGTGGGCTCACCCCTGGAAGTAGTTCTTCATAGACTGCAGCACGCCCACTTGGACCCTCCAGGTGCTGAGTTTCAGCCTCTCACACATCAGACAGCAGAGGTCCAACTGGAACCGACCTGCAGACATGTTTACGGGCCAGTCAAAACCTTACCCTAGGTTTGTGTGTTCCGGGGCCAGTCAGAACCTTACCCTGGGTTTGTGTGTAGTTCCGGGGCCAGTCATGACCTTACCCTGGGTGTGTGTGTTCCTGGGCCAGTCAGAATCTTACCCTGGGTTTGGGTGTTCCTGGGCCAGTCAGAACCTTACCCTGGGTTTGTGTGTATTCTGGGGCCAGTCATAACCTTACCCTGGGTTTGTGTGTTCCTGGGCCAGTCATAATCTTACCCTGGGTTTGTGTGTTCCTGGGCCAGTCATAATCTTACCCTGGGTTTGTGTGTTCCTGGGCCAGTCATAACCTTACCCTGGGTTTGTGTGTTTCGGTCAGTCATAACCTTACCCTGGGTTTGTGTGTTCCTGGGCCAGTCATAACCTTACCCTGGGTTTGTGTGTTCCTGGGCCAGTCATAACCTTACCCTGGGTTTGTGTGTTCCTGGGCCAGTCATAATCTTACCCTGGGTTTGTGTGTTCCTGGGCCAGTCATGACCTTACCCTGGGTTTGTGTGTTCCGGGGCCAGGTCTTGCCCAGCGTCTCGAAGGCGCAGAGCAGCGCCTCCGTCTGCAGCTCCTTCTCCTTCTCGTCGCGGTCGTCATCGTCCTCCAGGGTCCTCCGCTCCGTGCCGCTCTCCGGACAGTTCTGTCAGGGAACGTCGGGAATGTTTTACCACGTTTTACCTACGTTAAACAAACATGGAACCATCCCCTCAGACAGCTACGCACAGTTAGCAGGGGAGGCAGAAATCTGTTCAATATAAAGAGAGAACCACTTTCAGTAAACCACCAACCAGAGAAGAATTGGTATTTCACAATTCACACAATCACCACTTGAGTAGACTTCGAGAAATATTCGGTCTAACAGCAGAGAAATGAGGACTGGGAAAAAACAGCATCTTCAACGCTCCAACAGACATCTCTCTCCCTGAGTTAAATGGACTGACTTACATAGCACCTTATTCCAAAGCGCTTTACAATGGCCTCTCATTCACCCATTCACGAAAAGCTACCATGCCAGGCGCCGGCCCGCTCATTGGGAGCAATTTGGGGTTCAGTGTCTTGCCCAAGGACACCTCTACATGTGGCCAGCCGGGGTTCGAACCGCCGATCTGCCGAACTTGCGATCTTTAGATGCCGGCTCTACCTCCTGCGCCACAGCCGCCCAGGCTAGGTGTGTCTCTCCTACCTTCTTGATGAGAGGCACCAGGATGTCGGCCATGTCGCTGAAGCGGTCCTCCTCGGTGCCCTGCAGCACGTCAGCGGCACAGCGCAGGGCGGCCATCTTGTAAACCAGGTTCTCTTTGCGGCACTCCTTGACGACGACCTCGATGACCTCTGGGATGCTGGGCTGGCCCGGGCACGCCTTACGCAGCTCCGCACTGGCACACACACACACACATACACACACACACAGGCATAGGCACACACACACACACACACGCATAGACACAGACACACACGCATAGACACACACGCACACAGACACACACACACACACAGACACAAACACATACAGTCACACACACACACACACACACACACACACACACACTCTGAGTGAGGCATACAAGATACTAGGGATGCAAATGTCAGTTTACTTTTGCTTTTTGACTCAACCATATTAACCGATTAATAACTGACTAAAAAGTTCCCAAATGTAAACTATGTGACCCACAAAAAACATATAGGCTGTCTAAAGCAGTTGCTGGAATATGCTTCAGATTGACAATCCTGTCCGTTTCCCTCTGAGGTGAAATCTTGCCGCATTCAGTCTCTCTCAACACGTCGCTGCATTTCCACGTCGTCAGGCAGCGTTTCTGGTTTCTGACGCGACCTCACCTGCATTTGGAGACCACCGAGCCGATGGCCTTCAGCAGCTCCTCCTGTGGAGAGAGAGGCACATCGCTCAGGTGAGGAGACCAACACACCAACGCTGAGCAACATCAACTCAATCAACCTGGGGGGTATTCCATCAACGTTGCTAAAGGGAAATCCAGGCATATTCTGATAAATCTTGCGAGATTTATAAAAAAAAAAAGTCCAGGCTTATTTTTGAATAATCCCGCGAGTTATCAAAAATAAGCCTGGATTTTCCTTTAGCGACGTGGATGGAATACCCCCCTGGTTCTGTTAAAATCGGAACTCAATGTGCACATACACACCCACACAGCTACTCTCTCACTCACACACACAGCAACTTTCTCCCTCTCACGTGTACACACACACACTCACACTCACACTCTCACTCTCACTCTCACTCTCACTCTCACTCTCACTCTCACTCTCACACACACACACACACACACACCTTCCCGGTCCAGGTGCGTCCTGTCAGGCCCTGCAGCAGAGCGGACAGCACCATGCCCAGGTGCGGCGCCACCAGCGAGCCCGTCTGTTGCTTGGCGATGGACGCCATGGCGGCGGCCCCCTGCGCCTTCATCTTCCACGACTGAGACTGCAAGGCCTTCTGGGTAATGGCGATCAGCTCCGTCATGTACAGCCGGATGCCCCCAAAGCTTCCTGGGAAATAGAGTTTGGAGGGAAGGTGGAGAGGTTAGGGTCTAATGCTATGATGACTGTTGGCAGTAGCTTACAACACTATGAATGAAAAGTATCATTACATTGTAGTCTTGAGTAGTAAAGTGTGTGTGTGTGTGTGTGTGTGTGTGTGTGTGTGTGTGAATACGTGTGTGAGAGAGAGAGAGCATGAACATGTTTTGTGTCTGTGTGTATGTGTGAATATTAGGGGTGCAACGGTTCAGTTGGCCGACGGTTCGGTACGGTTCGGTATTTTGGGTCACGGTTTTCGGTACGGTTCGGTTCTGAAACAAATGCTACTATTTATTTACAAACTGTTACTTTACTTTATTTTGCTTATACATATGGAACTTTAACATACACATGTATATGTAATGTATATAATGTTTATATAATTGTATATAAACAAAAAACACTTTCAAATGTCAAAAAATAAATAAACACTTTCGAAAGTAAAAGTGCACTTTAGCCTTGACAGCTGGTAGCCCGTATACAAACAGGAGGAAAACAAATTCACACTTCAAACAAACAAATTCACACTACAAAAGTAACACTTTAAAAAAAAACTATTTTAAATAAACATATCCTTACTTCAACTATTCAGGATGTAAATGCAACTTCAATTATCATCGATCTATTTATCTATTATGAGGTTCTTATGTCAAAATATAAGCATGTCAATGTCACAACTCCGCCCCTGGCTCATCAGACGTTGATCAGTGAACGATTAAGAACGCCCCAGGCTCATCAGACGTCGATCAGTGAACGATTAAGAGCGCCCCTGGATCATCAGACGTCGATCAGTGAACGATTAAGAGCGCCCCTGGATCATCAGACGTCGATCAGTGGACGATTAAGAGCGCCCCTGACTCATCAGCCATCAATCAGTGGTGCCAGGTGTGGACGAAGAAGACCGCGACTGGCTCCTACTTAAGCTCTGCTCCTGCTTCCAGTCATCGCCAGATCGTAACCACTTAATGGTTGGTTCATATGCTCGTTCCTGCTACTCTTGACGTTATCCGTTACCTAGCCTAACCTTATTCTCCCTCTTCCCCGTTAAAGGATTCCCTGCCTGCCGACCTCCTGCCTGTCTGACTACCCGCCTACCTGCCTGATCCCCTGCCTGTCTGAGTACCTGCCTACCTGCCTGACCCCCTGCCTGTCGGAGTACCTGCCTGCCTGCCTGATCCCCTGCCTGTCTGAGTACCTGCCTACCTGCCAGAACTCCTACCTGCACTACCTTCCCCCAGCCGGATTCCCCTAACCCCAAACCTTATAATAAAACACTGTTATTATCATACTACCTGTTCTCCGTTGTCTGCTTCTGGGTTCCGCCCTCTGGTCGTGACAGTACGATCTGGCCATGTCGAACCCAGCAGACATCGAGACAGTCCGGCAGATGGTGAACAAAGAATGAATTATGAAACACGGGACGTGATGTTATACTGTCCATTGTGCCAATGGATGGTACGCACATGAGGTTTTCCTTGATGTTGAGAGTGGCATGGGAGCTGTATCTCAGACATGGGAAGGATGTTAAATTTCGGGACACATCATCAGTAGAGTACCTTTGAATCATGGGGTGTTTCGGCCTTTTCAACACTAGACACCCTCATCTAAGGCGGCCAGCTACAGGGTGATCAAGCCTGAGCTTGTGTCCCATGCCCAATCATGAGAATTGCCTGGTTGTTTAAATGGCGCAGCCCACGGGACTATGCAAGGCAGGGGTGTCCTCTTCCCTGAGTCAGGCCTAGAGCAGACCGCATACCTTGTTCACCCTCCTCCTGGAGGGTTCTGACCTGGGTTCTCAAGTGGGAGTGGGGGTAGGGGGGGGGATTAGTGAGCGGGTCATGTTGCTGTTCTTTGAGCCCAGCAAGGGTCCTTCCGCTTGATCCATATCCACTGGCTGCTTCTTTCGGCCGCTTCAGAGAGTGATCTAATTGTCTGTCGCAGAGCCTGTCCATGGATGCCAAGGTCTTTCAGCAGCCTAACGGTGGAAGAAGCCACGAAACCTCTGCATCCCACTTCAACCGGATAGACTTTTGCCTTCCATCCTCGTTGTTGAGCGTCTGCTGCCAGTTCTGTGTAGCGCAGTTTCTTGCGCTCATAGGCCTCTTCAGCTGAATTCTCCCACGGGACTGTGAGCTCTATGATGTAAACAGACTTCAGTGAAGGGGACCAGAGTACCAAGTCTGGTCTAAGGGTGGTGGCTGCAATCTCGGGTGGAAAGATTAGTTGCTGGCCAATATCGACTAGCATCTTCCAATCCCGGGCCATGGCTAGCTGTCCAGCTTCTAGTTTGGTTGGAGGATGGTTGGACTTTTTCTGTCCCTCTCGGATGAATGTTGGTGCCGTGATGGAATTGGTTGCTTTCAAGGGCAAGGAGTTGATGGTATTCCTCTTGCTCTCAAGAGCTGCTGCCAGGCTCTTGAGGACCTGGTTGTGCCTCCAGGTGTAGCGGCCTTGTGTGAGGCTGGTCTTACAACCGGACAAGATGTGTTTGAGAGTCGCTGGAGTTGGGCAGAGGGCACAGGTTGGGTCCTCACCATACCACTGGTGAAGGTTCTTTGGAGATGGGAGCACATCATAGGTAGCTCTGATGATGAAGCTGATGTTGCTTGCCTCCATTCCCCAGAGCTCCCTCCAGCTGAGCTTTCTCCTTTCCAGACCTTCCCACCTCATCCATTGTCCCTGCTTTGCAAGAGAGACGGCCTTCGCGCTTCTTTCAGCCTCCTCCTGACGGCGCACCTCCTCGACCACCATTTTCCTCCTCTCTGATGTTGAGGCCTTACGCCAAGTTGGTTTACTTGCTGCAAGGCCAAAGCCTCCTCTTCCCAGCTGGACATGCCCCACGATGTCATTGTGCCTCAGGGCTGACGTAGCATGCTGCACCGCGTCAGATGGTGTCCATTTCCGTCCAGTTTTAAGGGGTGGTACAGCATTGCTGATGGTCTGGTCTCTGGAATCCTTCAACGTCATCTGGAGTCTTACTTTAGAGCACTTGTACTCTTCGGTGAGGCTCGTGATGGGTAGTTCAAGGACCCCTTTTCCATAGAGGCCGATGTTGGTCAGACAGCGTGGGACACCGAGCCATTTCTTCACATATGAAGTAATGGTTCGCTCCATCTTCTCCACAGTTGTTATTGGGACCTCATAGATAGTGAGTGGCCACATTACCCGAGGGAGAAGTCCAAATTGCAGGCACCAGAGCTTGAGCTTCCCTGGCAGTAGGGTCTTGTTGATGTTTTCCAGACTGTTGGTGATGTCCTGCCTTAGCTGCTGCACTTGGTCTTTGTCCCTGAGGCTTGCGTTGTACCATCTACCTAGGCTTTTTACAGGTTGCTCTACCACTGTTGGTATTGGGTCGTCCCCAATACAGAACTTCACGTTTTTAAGCTCTCCCTTGACTATAGAGATGCTTCGTGACTTGCTCGGCTTGATTTTCATCCGGGCCCACTTGATGTTCTCCTGCAGTTTTCCAAGTAGCCGCCTGGTGCATGCTGCAGTAGTGGTCAGAGTGGTCATGTCATCCATGTATGCTCGGATAGGTGGAAGGCGGATCCCGTTCTTAGTTCGCTCACCCCCGACCACCCATCTTGAGGCCCTGATGATGACCTCCATGGCCATTGTGAAGGCCAGGGGTGAGATTGTACAGCCTGCCATGATGCCTACTTCTATGCGCTGCCATGATGTTGTGAAGTCGGCTGTTGTGAAGCACAGTTGCAGGTCTTCGAAGTAGGCTTTTACTAGGGTAGTGATGGATGATGGAACGTGGAAAAAGTCGAAGGATTCCCAGAGGAGGTTATGGGGAACTGAGCCAAAGGCATTGGCCAGGTCAAGGAAGATGACATGGAGGTCTCTTTTGTCCTTCTTTGCTGCTTGGATCTGGTGCCAGATCATACTGGTATGCTCCAAGCAACCAGAGAACCCAGGAATGCCGGCCTTCTGTACGGATGTATCTACGTACTTGTTCTTCACCAGGTAGGTGGACAGCCTCTGTGCTATTACGCTGAAAAAGATTTTCCCTTCAACGTTGAGAAGGCAGATTGGCCGGAATTGACTGATGTCTGTCGCATCCTTCTCCTTGGGAATTAGCACACCTCCCGCCCTTCGCCACGCCTTAGGTATTATTCCCTTCTGCCACACTATCCTCATGAGCCTCCAAATAAAGCGTAGAACATCTGGTGCGTTCTTGTAGAGCTTATACGGTACACCATTCGGCCCAGGGGCTGATGCTGATCTTGCGCGCCGTACTGTATTCTCTACTTCCTTCCATTTTGGAGGGCCAGTCTCCAGGTTGACATCAGGAGGTTGAATAGGTGGGATGTCATGTGGGATGACTAGCTGTTCGTGCCTTTTCGTGTCCTGGTGGACCTTTTCCAGATGTTCTTCAAGTTCCTGCTTTGGAGTTTTCAGGATTCCGCTTTTTTCCTTAACGAAGAGATCTTTGACGAACTTGAAGGGGTTTTTATAGAACCGAGTTCTTGTGTGTTCCTTCCTCTTGCGAAGTTTCCTCAAGTTCTCCGCTCTTCGCAAGGTTGCCAACCGGCATTTGATGTCCCCCTGGAGTAGCATGAGACCTTCTCTCTCTGCATCAGAGGCCTTCTTCCACTGCTTTCTCAGCTGCCTTCTCTCTCTGACCAGTCTTTCGATCTCTTGCTGTCTCCTGGATTTGGCTGGCGCTGGTGTTGCTTTGTCACTTCTCCTAATGTTCACTCCAAAGCGCTCTTCTCCGTAGTGGTAGATGATATCGCCGATCCGGTCAAGCTTTCTCTCTGCTGTGCCCACTTGTTGCTCCAGGATTTTTATCAGGTCGTTGTTGACTGTTTCCCACTCTCTCTTTTCAACAGCTTTGGGCCACTTCACACTCGGTCTGTGCCCTTTGATCTTTTCCTCCTTGGGAGGTCTCTGTGGTTGGGTAGGTTCCTCCACCGGCATTTCTGTGCTTGTATTATCCTCCTCAGTGACAGGGGTGCTGATGCTCTGCGAACTTTGGTTTTTGTCCCGTCGCTGTGCTTCAATCGACTGATTTGACTGGTTGCTTCGTAAGAAGTACTGGTCAATGCGAGGCCCTTGTCTCTGCTTTCTCAAGCACCCTTTCTTTCCTTGGTGGATCTTCAACCCCCTGGCTGATGTCATTTTCTCCCAACCACAGGTGCACACCTGAAGTGAGTGTCCTGCTGCTGCTGCGGTTGTCTCGTGTGCCGTGTTCGTGCTCGTAGTCGTGTCCGTTCCTGGGTCTGTAGCCGTGTTGTCAATCGTTGAGCCATCTTGCGCCCCCGCTCTCGCAGGCTCTAGGGGTATGTTTCTTTGTTTACTTTCTGTAGCATTTGGCGGGTGTCTTCAACAAACTGAAACAGCGTCGGAGACTGCCGCCATGGGTAGCTAGCCCATGACAGCCCCAGTGGGGTCTATTCCCTCCAGTCAGCTGTCTCTCCAAGCCGTCACACAGACTTTCCTATGTTGTCAGCTGTCCTTTCACAGCAGTCACTGGACGAGTCCAGATACTCAGAATTATGAAACACGGGACGTGATGTTATACTGTCCATTGTGCCAATGGATGGTACGCACATGAGGTTTTCCTTGATGTTGAGAGTGGCATGGGAGCTGTATCTCAGACATGGGAAGGATGTTAAATTTCGGGACACATCATCAGTAGAGTACCTTTGAATCATGGGGTGTTTCGGCCTTTTCAACACTAGACACCCTCATCTAAGGCGGCCAGCTACAGGGTGATCAAGCCTGAGCTTGTGTCCCATGCCCAATCATGAGAATTGCCTGGTTGTTTAAATGGCGCAGCCCACGGGACTATGCAAGGCAGGGGTGTCCTCTTCCCTGAGTCAGGCCTAGAGCAGACCGCATACCTTGTTCACCCTCCTCCTGGAGGGTTCTGACCTGGGTTCTCAAGTGGGAGTGGGGGTAGGGGGGGGGATTAGTGAGCGGGTCATGTTGCTGTTCTTTGAGCCCAGCAAGGGTCCTTCCGCTTGATCCATATCCACTGGCTGCTTCTTTCGGCCGCTTCAGAGAGTGATCTAATTGTCTGTCGCAGAGCCTGTCCATGGATGCCAAGGTCTTTCAGCAGCCTAACGGTGGAAGAAGCCACGAAACCTCTGCATCCCACTTCAACCGGATAGACTTTTGCCTTCCATCCTCGTTGTTGAGCGTCTGCTGCCAGTTCTGTGTAGCGCAGTTTCTTGCGCTCATAGGCCTCTTCAGCTGAATTCTCCCACGGGACTGTGAGCTCTATGATGTAAACAGACTTCAGTGAAGGGGACCAGAGTACCAAGTCTGGTCTAAGGGTGGTGGCTGCAATCTCGGGTGGAAAGATTAGTTGCTGGCCAATATCGACTAGCATCTTCCAATCCCGGGCCATGGCTAGCTGTCCAGCTTCTAGTTTGGTTGGAGGATGGTTGGACTTTTTCTGTCCCTCTCGGATGAATGTTGGTGCCGTGATGGAATTGGTTGCTTTCAAGGGCAAGGAGTTGATGGTATTCCTCTTGCTCTCAAGAGCTGCTGCCAGGCTCTTGAGGACCTGGTTGTGCCTCCAGGTGTAGCGGCCTTGTGTGAGGCTGGTCTTACAACCGGACAAGATGTGTTTGAGAGTCGCTGGAGTTGGGCAGAGGGCACAGGTTGGGTCCTCACCATACCACTGGTGAAGGTTCTTTGGAGATGGGAGCACATCATAGGTAGCTCTGATGATGAAGCTGATGTTGCTTGCCTCCATTCCCCAGAGCTCCCTCCAGCTGAGCTTTCTCCTTTCCAGACCTTCCCACCTCATCCATTGTCCCTGCTTTGCAAGAGAGACGGCCTTCGCGCTTCTTTCAGCCTCCTCCTGACGGCGCACCTCCTCGACCACCATTTTCCTCCTCTCTGATGTTGAGGCCTTACGCCAAGTTGGTTTACTTGCTGCAAGGCCAAAGCCTCCTCTTCCCAGCTGGACATGCCCCACGATGTCATTGTGCCTCAGGGCTGACGTAGCATGCTGCACCGCGTCAGATGGTGTCCATTTCCGTCCAGTTTTAAGGGGTGGTACAGCATTGCTGATGGTCTGGTCTCTGGAATCCTTCAACGTCATCTGGAGTCTTACTTTAGAGCACTTGTACTCTTCGGTGAGGCTCGTGATGGGTAGTTCAAGGACCCCTTTTCCATAGAGGCCGATGTTGGTCAGACAGCGTGGGACACCGAGCCATTTCTTCACATATGAAGTAATGGTTCGCTCCATCTTCTCCACAGTTGTTATTGGGACCTCATAGATAGTGAGTGGCCACATTACCCGAGGGAGAAGTCCAAATTGCAGGCACCAGAGCTTGAGCTTCCCTGGCAGTAGGGTCTTGTTGATGTTTTCCAGACTGTTGGTGATGTCCTGCCTTAGCTGCTGCACTTGGTCTTTGTCCCTGAGGCTTGCGTTGTACCATCTACCTAGGCTTTTTACAGGTTGCTCTACCACTGTTGGTATTGGGTCGTCCCCAATACAGAACTTCACGTTTTTAAGCTCTCCCTTGACTATAGAGATGCTTCGTGACTTGCTCGGCTTGATTTTCATCCGGGCCCACTTGATGTTCTCCTGCAGTTTTCCAAGTAGCCGCCTGGTGCATGCTGCAGTAGTGGTCAGAGTGGTCATGTCATCCATGTATGCTCGGATAGGTGGAAGGCGGATCCCGTTCTTAGTTCGCTCACCCCCGACCGAATAACTACACCGTGTTGGAGAAACACGACTCCCTCCTACAGGAGATAGTGGGGAGGCTCCGTGACATGAGCACCACTCTGACCGGGTTCCAGGACACGGAAGCAGCCGCCGCTGCTAATGCTACACCGACCACCCCCCAGCTCCTACCCGCTCCGGTGACCCGAGAGCCCCGGGTTCCCATGCCGGATCGTTACGACGGCAAACAGGGTTGCTGCCGTTCCTTCCTCCTACAGTGTGAGCTGGTGATGGAACAACAGCCCACGTCCTTCTCCACCGACCGGGGTCGGGTTTGCCTGGTGATCGGTCTCCTCCGTGGGGCCGCTCTGGAGTGGGCATCGGCGCTGTGGGAGAGAGGGGACCCGCTCACTGCTTCCTACACCGCTTTCGCCGGCGAGATGAGGAGAATTTTCTATCACCCGGTCCGAGGACAGGACGCTTCCAAGCGCCTCCTCGCCCTCCGTCAAGACTCCCGGAGTGTCGCTGATTATGCGATTAGTTTCCGCACCCTGGCAGCTGAGAGTGGGTGGAACGATGCAGCTCTCGTCGCGGCGTTCACCGGTGGACTCGCTGAGACCATCAAGGACGAGCTGGTGTCACATCCCGAGTCCTCCGACCTGGATGGATTAATCTCCCTGGCCATCAGGGTAGATAATCGGATCTCAGAACGGAGACGTGAACGCGGAAGTCGTCTTCCCGTTAGCGTCGCCAGCCGGCTTGCTCCATCTACTTCCAACCCTAGTAATTATTCTCGTCCCTTTCATCCCAACATCACTCCTAGAGGGGAGACGTCCTCGGATCCCGAACCGATGCAGCTTGGTCGGATGCGCCTCAGCCAGGAGGAGCGTCGCCGGCGTGTTGAAAACAACAGCTGCCTGTACTGTGGGGAGCCCGGTCATTACCTCTCCACCTGCCCTACTCGGTCGTTAAACCAGCAGGCTCGTCAGGAGAGGGGAGGACCCTAACGAGCCGTTCTGCTATCTCTGCCACTCCCCGCACCCGGACCCAGCTCAACGCCACGATCTCCGTTAAAGGTCAGTCCTCTGTGTTCCCGGCTCTCATTGACTCTGGTGCTGATGGCAATTTTATGGATGTGTCTCTGGTAGAGCAGTTAGGTCTCTCCACCAGCCCCCTAGATACACCCCTAGAGGCCATCGCATTGGATGGCAGGCTCCTCGCCAAGGTTACGGATAGGACGGAGCCTGTGTTAATGTTACTGTCCGGCAACCACCAGGAGGAGGTGAGTTTTTTCATCACATGCACTCCCCATGCTCCCATTGTTCTGGGTCACCCCTGGCTGGCTAGACATAACCCGAATATCAACTGGGCCCATGCCAGGGTAGAGAGTTGGAGTCTCGAGTGTCATGCCACCTGCCTTCGGTCCGCTGTCTCAACTTCTGTTTCCTCCCAGGCACCCAGACCAGAGGTCCCTGACCTGTCTTCCATTCCGCCGGAGTATCGGGACCTCCAACAGGTGTTTTGCAAACAGTTAGCCCTTTCCCTACCTCCTCATCGGCCCTATGATTGCGCCATTGAATTACTGCCCGGAGCACCCCTTCCTAGCAGCCGCCTGTACAGCATCTCCAAACCCGAACGGGAGGCCATGGAGTGTTACATCAAGGACTCCCTGGCTGCTGGCCTCATCCGTCCCTCCTCCTCACCCGTGGGCGCTGGGTTCTTTTTTGTTACTAAAAAGGACAAGACCCTGCGTCCCTGCATTGATTACCGCGGGTTGAATAATATTACCATCAAGAACTCTTACCCTTTACCCCTCATGAACTCTGCTTTCGACTCTCTCCAGGGAGCCACGGTGTTCACGAAGCTCGACCTCCGCAACGCCTACCACCTGGTTCGGATACGAGAGGGGGATGAGTGGAAGACAGGGTTCAACACTCCCTTAGGCCATTTCGAGTACCCAGTGATGCCTAGCCCTACCACATTCACTCATCTCTCTTCCTTTCATATAGCTGGGCTGTAAATCAGTGGTGTAGAATGTTCAGAACGCTGCATATAGAAATATACAGTATATGGCTGACTGACACACCTCTCTATTTACATCCTAGGAAGTGGTTTCTGATCTATACATTGTATTTCT
The DNA here is from genome assembly GCF_963989245.1 of Nansenia antarctica. NCBI lineage: Eukaryota > Metazoa > Chordata > Actinopteri > Argentiniformes > Microstomatidae > Nansenia > Nansenia antarctica. The sequence continues at coordinate 44,018,287 of NC_137678.1, forward strand.
CTCTGCAAATCTGTTCCTGAAGTATTCTGTACTGAATAGACAGCTGGTGTGCAGGGGGAAGTGTTCAGAGAAGAGAAGAGAAGACGAGAGGAGGAACAGTCTGAGAAAATACAAATGAAGCTTCGTCTTCATGTGGACACCGGTGTCATCCCCTGCTCTACCACCTCTCTCTCCAGAGTCTACAGTCATAGTCCAGCCTGCCCGGCCATCACTATTTATTGCAAGCGCTTAAGAAGATCCCTCACACTTCCCTAAATACGCAATTTGTCATTCCAGATCCATTATCTTCTCAATCACGGTAGTCTCTCTCAAGACACTAGCTATCGCTGAGCCTTCTCTCCTCTTCAGCCTGTTAAGACCGTTCACATGAAAGTGTGAGTCCCTGCTAGTCCAGTTGATTTGCACTCAGCGGTCTAGATTGACTTCCAGAGGTGTGTAACAAGATTGAGACCTCTTATGATAATTGATTACAAAGTTGTGTTTCTGAAGCAGAAGATTCAGACCGAAACGACAGGCCAACCGTCGGCGCATCCCTGCTCCCAATTATGCCCCCGGGGACAAGGTATGGCTATCCACAAAATACCTACCACTAAGGACTGAATCCAGGAAGTTGTCCCAGAGGTTCATTGGTCCCTTCACCATTGAGCGGGTGATCAACCCCATGGTCATGCGTCTCAAGCTTCCCCGTACCCTCCGTGTCCATCCCTCCTTCCATGTTTCCCTCCTCAAACCTGTGTCCTCCAGTCCCCTGTCTCCTCCAGTTCCCGACCCACCCCCCCCAGGATGATTGATGACCTCCCTGCCTACACCGTCCACCGCCTCTTGGATTCTCGTAGCCGTGGTCGAGGGTTCCAGTACCTGGTGGACTGGGAGGGCTATGGTCCTGAGGAGAGGTGCTGGGTCCCTCCGCAACAGATCCTCGACCCTACGCTCATCCAGGACTTCCACCGCCGACACCCCGGCAAGCCTGGTGGTCCGCCCAGAGGCGTCCGTCGGAGGGGGGATACTGTCACAACTCCGCCCCTGGCTCATCAGACGTCGATCAGTGAACGATTAAGAACGCCCCAGGCTCATCAGACGTCGATCAGTGAACGATTAAGAGCGCCCCTGGATCATCAGACGTCGATCAGTGAACGATTAAGAGCGCCCCTGGATCATCAGACGTCGATCAGTGGACGATTAAGAGCGCCCCTGACTCATCAGCCATCAATCAGTGGTGCCAGGTGTGGACGAAGAAGACCGCGACTGGCTCCTACTTAAGCTCTGCTCCTGCTTCCAGTCATCGCCAGATCGTAACCACTTAATGGTTGGTTCATATGCTCGTTCCTGCTACTCTTGACGTTATCCGTTACCTAGCCTAACCTTATTCTCCCTCTTCCCCGTTAAAGGATTCCCTGCCTGCCGACCTCCTGCCTGTCTGACTACCCGCCTACCTGCCTGATCCCCTGCCTGTCTGAGTACCTGCCTACCTGCCTGACCCCCTGCCTGTCGGAGTACCTGCCTGCCTGCCTGATCCCCTGCCTGTCTGAGTACCTGCCTACCTGCCAGAACTCCTACCTGCACTACCTTCCCCCAGCCGGATTCCCCTAACCCCAAACCTTATAATAAAACACTGTTATTATCATACTACCTGTTCTCCGTTGTCTGCTTCTGGGTTCCGCCCTCTGGTCGAGACAGCACGATCTGGCCATGTCGAACCCAGCAGACATCGAGACAGTCCGGCAGATGGTGAACAATAACTACACCGTGTTGGAGAAACACGACTCCCTCCTACAGGAGATAGTGGGGAGGCTCCGTGACATGAGCACCACTCTGACCGGGTTCCAGGACACGGAAGCAGCCGCCGCTGCTAATGCTACACCGACCACCCCCCAGCTCCTACCCGCTCCGGTGACCCGAGAGCCCCGGGTTCCCATGCCGGATCGTTACGACGGCAAACAGGGTTGCTGCCGTTCCTTCCTCCTACAGTGTGAGCTGGTGATGGAACAACAGCCCACGTCCTTCTCCACCGACCGGGGTCGGGTTTGCCTGGTGATCGGTCTCCTCCGTGGGGCCGCTCTGGAGTGGGCATCGGCGCTGTGGGAGAGAGGGGACCCGCTCACTGCTTCCTACACCGCTTTCGCCGGCGAGATGAGGAGAATTTTCTATCACCCGGTCCGAGGACAGGACGCTTCCAAGCGCCTCCTCGCCCTCCGTCAAGACTCCCGGAGTGTCGCTGATTATGCGATTAGTTTCCGCACCCTGGCAGCTGAGAGTGGGTGGAACGATGCAGCTCTCGTCGCGGCGTTCACCGGTGGACTCGCTGAGACCATCAAGGACGAGCTGGTGTCACATCCCGAGTCCTCCGACCTGGATGGATTAATCTCCCTGGCCATCAGGGTAGATAATCGGATCTCAGAACGGAGACGTGAACGCGGAAGTCGTCTTCCCGTTAGCGTCGCCAGCCGGCTTGCTCCATCTACTTCCAACCCTAGTAATTATTCTCGTCCCTTTCATCCCAACATCACTCCTAGAGGGGAGACGTCCTCGGATCCCGAACCGATGCAGCTTGGTCGGATGCGCCTCAGCCAGGAGGAGCGTCGCCGGCGTGTTGAAAACAACAGCTGCCTGTACTGTGGGGAGCCCGGTCATTACCTCTCCACCTGCCCTACTCGGTCGTTAAACCAGCAGGCTCGTCAGGAGAGGGGAGGACCCTAACGAGCCGTTCTGCTATCTCTGCCACTCCCCGCACCCGGACCCAGCTCAACGCCACGATCTCCGTTAAAGGTCAGTCCTCTGTGTTCCCGGCTCTCATTGACTCTGGTGCTGATGGCAATTTTATGGATGTGTCTCTGGTAGAGCAGTTAGGTCTCTCCACCAGCCCCCTAGATACACCCCTAGAGGCCATCGCATTGGATGGCAGGCTCCTCGCCAAGGTTACGGATAGGACGGAGCCTGTGTTAATGTTACTGTCCGGCAACCACCAGGAGGAGGTGAGTTTTTTCATCACATGCACTCCCCATGCTCCCATTGTTCTGGGTCACCCCTGGCTGGCTAGACATAACCCGAATATCAACTGGGCCCATGCCAGGGTAGAGAGTTGGAGTCTCGAGTGTCATGCCACCTGCCTTCGGTCCGCTGTCTCAACTTCTGTTTCCTCCCAGGCACCCAGACCAGAGGTCCCTGACCTGTCTTCCATTCCGCCGGAGTATCGGGACCTCCAACAGGTGTTTTGCAAACAGTTAGCCCTTTCCCTACCTCCTCATCGGCCCTATGATTGCGCCATTGAATTACTGCCCGGAGCACCCCTTCCTAGCAGCCGCCTGTACAGCATCTCCAAACCCGAACGGGAGGCCATGGAGTGTTACATCAAGGACTCCCTGGCTGCTGGCCTCATCCGTCCCTCCTCCTCACCCGTGGGCGCTGGGTTCTTTTTTGTTACTAAAAAGGACAAGACCCTGCGTCCCTGCATTGATTACCGCGGGTTGAATAATATTACCATCAAGAACTCTTACCCTTTACCCCTCATGAACTCTGCTTTCGACTCTCTCCAGGGAGCCACGGTGTTCACGAAGCTCGACCTCCGCAACGCCTACCACCTGGTTCGGATACGAGAGGGGGATGAGTGGAAGACAGGGTTCAACACTCCCTTAGGCCATTTCGAGTACCCAGTGATGCCTAGCCCTACCACATTCACTCATCTCTCTTCCTTTCATATAGCTGGGCTGTAAATCAGTGGTGTAGAATGTTCAGAACGCTGCATATAGAAATATACAGTATATGGCTGACTGACACACCTCTCTATTTACATCCTAGGAAGTGGTTTCTGATCTATACATTGTATTTCTCTCTGCAAATCTGTTCCTGAAGTATTCTGTACTGAATAGACAGCTGGTGTGCAGGGGGAAGTGTTCAGAGAAGAGAAGAGAAGACGAGAGGAGGAACAGTCTGAGAAAATACAAATGAAGCTTCGTCTTCATGTGGACACCGGTGTCATCCCCTGCTCTACCACCTCTCTCTCCAGAGTCTACAGTCATAGTCCAGCCTGCCCGGCCATCACTATTTATTGCAAGCGCTTAAGAAGATCCCTCACACTTCCCTAAATACGCAATTTGTCATTCCAGATCCATTATCTTCTCAATCACGGTAGTCTCTCTCAAGACACTAGCTATCGCTGAGCCTTCTCTCCTCTTCAGCCTGTTAAGACCGTTCACATGAAAGTGTGAGTCCCTGCTAGTCCAGTTGATTTGCACTCAGCGGTCTAGATTGACTTCCAGAGGTGTGTAACAAGATTGAGACCTCTTATGATAATTGATTACAAAGTTGTGTTTCTGAAGCAGAAGATTCAGACCGAAACGACAGGCCAACCGTCGGCGCATCCCTGCTCCCAATTATGCCCCCGGGGACAAGGTATGGCTATCCACAAAATACCTACCACTAAGGACTGAATCCAGGAAGTTGTCCCAGAGGTTCATTGGTCCCTTCACCATTGAGCGGGTGATCAACCCCATGGTCATGCGTCTCAAGCTTCCCCGTACCCTCCGTGTCCATCCCTCCTTCCATGTTTCCCTCCTCAAACCTGTGTCCTCCAGTCCCCTGTCTCCTCCAGTTCCCGACCCACCCCCCCCAGGATGATTGATGACCTCCCTGCCTACACCGTCCACCGCCTCTTGGATTCTCGTAGCCGTGGTCGAGGGTTCCAGTACCTGGTGGACTGGGAGGGCTATGGTCCTGAGGAGAGGTGCTGGGTCCCTCGGCAACAGATCCTCGACCCTACGCTCATCCAGGACTTCCACCGCCGACACCCCGGCAAGCCTGGTGGTCCGCCCAGAGGCGTCCGTCGGAGGGGGGATACTGTCACAACTCCGCCCCTGGCTCATCAGACGTCGATCAGTGAACGATTAAGAACGCCCCAGGCTCATCAGACGTCGATCAGTGAACGATTAAGAGCGCCCCTGGATCATCAGACGTCGATCAGTGAACGATTAAGAGCGCCCCTGGATCATCAGACGTCGATCAGTGGACGATTAAGAGCGCCCCTGACTCATCAGCCATCAATCAGTGGTGCCAGGTGTGGACGAAGAAGACCGCGACTGGCTCCTACTTAAGCTCTGCTCCTGCTTCCAGTCATCGCCAGATCGTAACCACTTAATGGTTGGTTCATATGCTCGTTCCTGCTACTCTTGACGTTATCCGTTACCTAGCCTAACCTTATTCTCCCTCTTCCCCGTTAAAGGATTCCCTGCCTGCCGACCTCCTGCCTGTCTGACTACCCGCCTACCTGCCTGATCCCCTGCCTGTCTGAGTACCTGCCTACCTGCCTGACCCCCTGCCTGTCGGAGTACCTGCCTGCCTGCCTGATCCCCTGCCTGTCTGAGTACCTGCCTACCTGCCAGAACTCCTACCTGCACTACCTTCCCCCAGCCGGATTCCCCTAACCCCCAACCTTATAATAAAACACTGTTCTTTTCTTCCTACCTGTTCTCCGTTGTCTGCTTCTGGGTTCCGCCTCCTGGTCGTGACAGTCAACTGTTACGGCTGGGCCTTCACACACGCCCTCCCCCGCCCCCACAGCTCGAGCACCCGCCCCCACAGCTCGAGCACAGCAATCAATCAATTGCATCAATCATATTACATCAATATACGCAATTCTTTGGCTGACGACACGGGGTGTGTAAAGCTGTCTAAAATATAGCATTGCCGCATACTGTATATATAAGATCATTATTATTATTATTATTATTATTGTTTTGTGTTGGCTCTCCTGTAAAATGTGTAAAATGTCACCAAGCCTGCGATATATGCTTATGTATGTATGCTGCATACACTGGTGTGACATGATCGTAAGTTTACTGTATGTACACATACAGCACTATTCTGTTGCTATATTATAGAATTTAAATAGGCCAAATGGCCTACTGTGATGTCACAAAACCTCGTAACAACGGTGACATAAATGACAATGACAATAAAACACGTCAAGGTTCCAGAACTATGGTTTTTGAGTCAGTCATTAGCAAAGTCGTACAAGGGTTCCACACTGGCCATCAATGGACTCTTCTCTGTTGTCCATCTTAAACCCAGAGACACATAGGTAGATATAGACAACTATAGATTAGTTCTAGGTTCAGAGATAGGAAATGTTAGAATAGGTATAGCATAGCATAGAGTACAGCACAGTGTTTTATTTGTATAGTATAGTATAGTGGATAGTGTACATAGCCTTTATTTATGTAAACCAGCTCTTTTCCCTTCTTGTTTTTAGTTTTTTTTCCTAGCACCAGGGGAGCCCCCCCTCCCAAATTTCGTTGTATGGTACCTGTACTATATCAATGACAATAAAGACCATTCATTCATTCATTCATTCATAGGTGATATTTAATCACAAATGGATTACCCCGAGGAGCCTGAACAGGAGGACCGCCTCTTGGAAGAGGAGTATGAAGAGGAGGAGGAGGAGAAGGAGGAGCAGATAGGAGAGGGTGAAAGAGAAGTGATGGAGGCCCAAGAAGAGGGGGAAGGAGAGGAAGCATTGGAGGAGGTGGAAGAAGAGGACCAGCCAAAATGTGGCTGGGCTGATCTCCCGGACTTGTGTCTTCACCAGGTGTTCAGGTGTCTGAGGGACAAGGACCGGGCACGGGCCACCTTGGTCTGCCGCCACTGGCACCACATCATGCGTTCCCCGTCCCTCTGGAGGGCCCGGACCTTCAGTTTCTTCTCACAGCCGCTGGCGGTGTACATTAGTCCGGGCTTCACACAGGTCATCAACAAGTAGGTGTGGGTGTGGGTGTGGGTGTGGATGTAGGTGTGTGTGTGTGTGTGTGTGTGTCTGTGTGTGTCTGTGTGTGTGTTTGAGTGGCTCCTACATACTCTTGTTTATTAGCTACTCTTTTTTGACTTGTGTGTGTGTAACTGTGCATAATGTGCCTGCAAACACACACATACTTGTTGCAGTCTTTAAAACGCACCTTGATTTGATGTTGACCAGGTTCCGTGGCCTCTCCACCCTCACCCTCGACTACTCCTGTCTGTCCAACGAGCTCCTCGCCGGCCTGGCCGCGTCGTGCTGTTCCCTCCGCTCCTTCACCTTGCGCTGCCACATCCTTGAGCCGCATCTCCAGGTGATCTGGGGTGACTCCTGGTCTCACCTGGCCCGGCGCTGCCCAGACATGCAGGTCCAGATCTCTGTGAAACGGATCCTGAACCTGGACTATCTGGGTGGGATCCTGCTGAGAGAGATCCCTCTGAGGTCACTCAGTCTCACCAGCTGCTCACTCACCAGTGAACAGAACTGGAGTGCTAAGCCAGCTCTGAGCAGCTTGGTGCCCTGGTACAGCAACTGTCTACAGGTAAGGGGATTGGGAGGGCTCCATAGAAATAGAATAAGTAGAATACTCATGATGATAATACTGCTAGACTTTGTTAGACTTTGATTGCTGCTTTTATGACATGGTTTTATGTATTTGTTTTGCTTTTGTGGTTGTTGTTTATTTATTTTTTAAAAAGCGCTATAAATGTAATCAATTATAAGCATTATTATTATTCTTAGAATGGACATGGTCCCTCAGACTGACAAGGAATTGTTATATATAGTTGCTAGGGTAACCATTATTGCTGCAGGTGTAGAACACAGAGAGAAGCTAATTCAGAGGCGCCTCAATAGCACGCCTCATTTTACTGAACATTCCGATGTCAGTTGAGTTTAGTTGGTTGTTAATAAGGCTGTGAGATAAAACTTCCAAATGATGACCACAAGATGGCCGCCACTACACCCACCATGGAATGTTGATTTGAATGAGGATGTTTATTGTACTATATGGTATGCTCTGCTCTGTCAATACACAGTAGCAGTCAGCAGTGGAGTGTTGATAATGCTATAGGGGTGTTATTGAATATGTGAGCTCATTGTAATGAGGAACATGGGTTCATGTATACCATTGTATACCATTCATTGTAATTCATGGAATGGAATGAGGACTGGTGTTTTAATACGCATTACAATGAGCCCGATTTCTACCTCCACTAGCCTCCCCTGATGTCCCTTTCCTGTTCAGGCTCCTAGGGGTCCTAGAAATCTATTTAATGTAGTAGTGTCCTTGTTGTGGTTGTTATACCTCCCTTCAGAAGCTGAGCCTGGACCTGAAGAACAGCCATGAGTCGGTGGACGAGGAGCTGCTGGCGCTGGTTCTGATGTGCTCCAGGCTCACCTACCTCAAGGTCTGGGCCTTCCTGAACACCAGCTTCCTGGACCGGCTGCTGCAGAAACGCCTGGACAAGAAGACCATACTCAGAACCATCAAGGTGGGTCAGACCGCAGCTTGACCTGGGGGGTATTCCACCAACGTCGCTAAAGGAAAATCCAGGCTTATTTTTGATGAGTCTTGCGAGACCAGGGTCAGTGGTCTAGCGCCCGTCCTGAACACCCAGCCAGGAATGCCATCATAAGCTGTTATAAGTTATATTCTTAATCTAAAAGTCTAACATTTGTTGTACCAATCCCTGATTGCCCCTTTAATGTAAAAACAGGCAAACTCAAACGTGATCTGAATCATTGCAGAATGCAATTTTTTCAGCAAATTTTTTAACCCACAGAATATGTGGGTTAAAACAACTGAGGACATTTGATGTGTTTGGAATATGTTTTATTGAGCAACGTCTGCCATGGTTTATACACTGCATGTGTATTAATGTAACCAGCCCAGGAGTCAGCTTCCTAAAGTAATACTTTATCGCTTTTGACAATCCAGAGCCACTTCTCTCCTAGACCAGAGTTGTTAATTGAACCCATTTCGTTGGTTTACGCACAGAAGATTGACCTGCAATTGTTACTCTCTTATTATGGTATTGTACTACTTTTGAAACTGACCTCAGTGTGGTTTATAAAACGCATGTGTGACAATGTGAACAGTCCAGGTTTATAAACTGTGTACGTGTGTTCCAGGTGAGGATCTACGTCTACACCAACACACAGGATGAGGACGAACAGCTGGAGGACATCTATTTTCGTTACAGACAGCTCATCACCTCAGAGCTCAACTACTCTGCCATATCTTACCCCATGCTCTGAACGCACAGAAGACACTTCTGCTGCTACATATGTAACAGGGTAATAAATTATATTTAAGTTATAGGTTGAAGTTCATCAAAATCGTTTGCTTTTTATCATTTTATAACAATCAGACCTGTAATGAGCAAATCTGTGCTATAGCAAAATCGGATTCTTTCATGGATAATGTCAACTTCCCTCTGCTAAAGTAATGAAATGATACATGACATGAGAAAAATGGCTTTGGTATCATCAATAAACTGTATTTCGAAATCAAATAAAGGTTCACAACAAAACACACAACACAAATAACAATCCCCAACCTAACAATGCCTGTAGCACTGCGTGGACCTCTGGAGTATGGTCAGAGCAGGTCTGGGGGAAGAAGCCTGGTAGTATGAGCTCCCCACTTCGAAAGGATGTTGATGAGGGAACAGCCATGTACAGACTGGCTGGGGTGGCCTTGTTCCTTGCCTCCACCTCTCCGAGGGAGATGAAGGGGTAGTGTCTGTATCCGTTAGGAGTCTTCACCCCATAAACATTTGCTCCAAGGTCGATGATAGTAGACGTCTTTGTGAGAAAGTCAAGTCCCAGGATGCTAGCGAAGGATAGATCTTCATCAGCCAGAATGAATGTCTCCAGGGTCCACAGGTGGTCGTGCCAGTTGTACAGTAGCCGCACCTTGCCCATGGCACTGTGGGTCTTTCCATCAGCCAGAACAAAGGGCACAGTTGGATGTTCCTTGTGGAGGGCAGGAACTCTCCTAGGACCCCAAAGGCTTTAGGACTAGATGTTACAAAGGGCATGAGAAACGGACCCTGGGAATCCTTTTGCTCTTTAGTTACCATTGAGGTCAGGTTAATCTTGATTGTGTCTGTTGTGTGGTAGGCTGGGGAACAGCCTCTCAGTCGGATGACCACCGGAGAAATCCATGTAACCAATGGGGAGGACCCACTCTTGGTACTGTTGCACTTAGAGTGGGGCACATCATCTATCCGTCTCAAGATGGAGATTGGCAGTGTCCGAAGGGGGATGATTTTCACCTCTGCCTCTTTGGGGATGTAGATTTCAAAGTTGTCCAGGGTATGTATGCCCTGCATATTTCCTCACGTGCATCCAAAAGTATCTGTGTGCTGAGTGAAAGCGCTTGTCGTGTCGTTACTTCGAAATCAAATGTATATCTAGTTAGCCGGCTAGCATCACACAGCTGTGCAAGTGCATTTGACACAATGATATATAACAATCCCCAACCAATCCCGTTTGTCCGCCATGCGAACCATAGCTTAATCAGAGAGAATGAGTCCCAACAACCCTAGCCTATTAGGTGGTTCCACTTGGTTCCATGCTGAATCAAAGTCATTTACTAGTCCAACGCAGGACGGAAAAACGTACGGCGCAAGGAGACTGATCAGTCCCAATTAAACCCCCCCAAAAATGCAATTGCACAAAAATCCAAACGAAAACAAAATTGATCGGTCTCACCCGCTCCTTGGAGAGATGTGGAACAGCGATGAGCGTCGAGCAGAATTGGCTTGGTCAACCCTTGCGATGACCCTTGCACAGACAACGGTGATAAAAAGAGTCTCTGTGATCTCCGTGGATAAACCCACTCGATTTCCCCGGATCAATCCCTCAAACCTTTGTCCGTCAGTCTGGTAACCTTAGCCGCTGCAATATTTAAACTGGCGCGACCTGGACATGACTCTCTCCCAAACATTTCTCTCAATTCTCCCTCAAACCACCTCCTTGACCCCTCCCTTATAGTGGACAGGTCCCTCCGAAAGTCGCGTCTTTCCCCTATTAACCCGTACATTGCCAATGGACATAGCATTCAACATAGACAGAAACCAATGACCTTTCACCACACATTACAAGTTTCTTTTTCATTTACCCACACCATATACAACTTTGAGGACATTTCATTTCAATAACCCCTTTCATAAGTTATTTTCTGGGTAATTAAATATAGTGCACCATATACATTTATGGCACATGTGGCAGTGCCACAATTTGGTTAAGTGTTTTGAATTGATTTACCCATGACTGCATATGGTGTGTAGTGCCCCTAGTGGTGGTTGGACTGGCTGCGTTTAATGTTTTGACGAAGGCCACCGTAGCTCACCCCTTTCGTCTTTGTGAGCGGTTGAGATGGTATGTTAAAGTTTGTGCTCCGGTCCCGTTTTATATTTCCTTTGATAAAGAGTTGCCACTAATATAAACCGAATGTATTATTTGAGATTAATGTTTACCATTGGTTTTTATGCCATTACTTTTGAGTTATGTTTTGTTTATTTGTATTTTATGGATGGATAAAGTTGTGAGCTAACTAGCTAACAGCTAGTTAGCGTGAGCTAAGATGGCGGCAATGTGGCGTGTTTTGAATGTATTGTTTTGCTGACATGCAGGGGCGAGAGCTGTTTTGTGCTGGAGCCTACCATTAAATAACCACCATTTTGTTTGCACATTCAGGTATGTTGTATGTATGTTGTATCCATGGGTATGGTTTAGTCTTGTGTGTTATAATGATATGAATGGTATGATAACTAATAATTATTTGATGTTATGACAAAGGCAGACTCCCTTTCGTCTTTGTGAGCGGTTAAAATGGGGTGAGAGCTGTTTTGTGCTGGAACCTACCATTAAATAACCACCATTTTGTTTGCACATTCAGATAAATAAACAGCTTGAAAGTGAACCTGTGTGCCTGCCTGGTCTGTCCGGATTGTGAGGGGTTACACATAGAATCCTCCTACACATTGCTTCAAAAATCACTTATTGTATTAAAGTTGCAATAAATATTGCAAAATGAACTCCAGGGGCCTCATTTATAGAAAGTACTTTGGATCAAATTTGATCTTACCCGTGTCGTACGTAGAAAACCACGTCAACGTAGTGATTTATACAATTTCAACGTGAATCAATTTGACCGTGGAAACGATCGTAGCTCTACGTCGGGTATTGACCTTGTCTCTATTTAGTAGCAAAGGACTGCGTATACCAGATACTAACGCAGTCCCGAAAGGGCTAATTGGTACTCTACATTGAAATCGGAAGATCTCGACTTGTAATATCAGAGGCTATATTGCCTGGTGGTGCTAGCTACCAATGCAATTTCTCTGTTTTAATAGAGATGTTTGATGTTAATCTGTTTCAGAGTGGATTTCAAAAAAGGCGGTGATGGTCATGTTGACCTTTTCAAACATGCAACTGCTTTTCTTCTTTAAGCCAGAGAATCCCATTGACTGACGCAGGTATGCCATTATTTTCCAATGAATGGCATTTCATTGTTAGTAGCAATCTTCAAAGCAATAACCTTCAAATCCAAATAATGACTTAAGTATGTTGTAGCAGTTGGAATTGGGCCTGAATGTAATGTCAAAATAGAATGCTGATATTTGTTTAATGGTTCCCTAGGATGGTTGTTGTCCCTCTAACCACCATGATTGAACACCATGACCGTAATTAGATGTTGTAATGTTGGATCATTACTGTTGCATCTCTTTATGGTAAATGGTAAATGGACTGACTTATATAGTGCCTTATTCCAAAGTGCTTTACAATGGCCTCTCATTCACCCAGTCACACACATATTTACACACATGGCGGCAAGCTACCATGCAAGGCGCCAGCCCGCTCATTGGGAGCAATTTGGGGTTCAGTGTCTTGCCCAAGGATACCTCGACATGTGGACAGGAGGAGCCAGGGATCGAACCACCAACCTTGGGATCATTAGACTCCCCACTCTACCTCCTGAGCCACAGCCACCCTACCCTTTATCACAACAGTAAAGACAAATTAAAATAAACTGCAGAGATTTTTTTATGTCAGAAGGGGAGTACGCTAGTCTACTGCCAAACTAAGGCACTCAATCTCCAGGTTTAGAAGTTAAAAAGCCTTTATTATTCTTATGGCTATGGTTTGGCAAACACAATGCATATTGACACTAGCATTTGCTTCATCAGGGGATACAAGGTGAGCACAAGCGGGTGCAATTTATCAGACATTAGAGGTGTGGCATAGGCCAATCAGCAACTAGTCTCATTCACAAATCACCTGCCCATATTCTTATAGCATAAACATAATAAATCCTTAATTTCTAAACCTGGAAACTGAGTGCCTTGGAGTTTTGTAGTAGGCTAGCCTTCTCCCTTTCACACCTTGCAATGAGCACCTCTCCATTGTCACACCTTGCAATGAGCACCTCTCCAACCCTATTTTTCTTTCAACTGTTCGATAGAGGCTGTTAGACCAAAATATAGCACGTTGACTTCAGTTCATGCAACAAATGTCCCCTTTGGCATGCAAGTACCTTAGGGTGATAGAAAAACTTTTATCCAAAGACATGTGGTGTATTACCTTGTTGGTTATGGATCAAAGAATCAATTCTGAGTTTAAGACAATTTATTTAAACTACAAAAGTATACAGATACCAACAGCTGGATTCTGGTCTGGTCTGGTCAAGCTGGGCGGGGTGAATGAGAGAGAGAGAGAGGGCCAGAGAGGAGCGGCCTGGTCAATCTGAGAGAGAGAGAGAGAGAGAGAGAGAGAGAGAGAGAGGAGCGGCCTGGTCAATCTGAGAGAGAGAGAGAGAGAGAGAGAGAGAGAGAGGACAGAGAGAGCTGCGTGTTCCAGAGGTGAGAGAGAAGAGAGAGGCCCCTCAGAGCCCACACCCTTACTTATAAACAAAGAAAAATCTATGTAATTGTATGTTTTTGATATATGCCTAATAAAGTTGCCTCCTAAAATCCAACCCCTCGTCCACGTCGTAGGAGGCGGAAACGGATAAGTTACAGGTGACATTTAGCTCACTATTAGCAGCACCTGTGATTTACCTGGCAAACGGGGCACTGGTGTTGTATGTTTACATTTTTTTTTTGTAATCAATTATTTATTGCAAAACAGCACACATGAAAAACTCACATTATTACACCAAACAAAATAAGTGTCTGTTCTGATTTACTAATTTTTCCTTATCTTACCCCCCCCCCCACCACTATAAACACATTAGTAACCCCCCCCCCCCCATGGCGTATGTTTACATTTTTAAGAAGTAAATACAGTTGAAGACTAAAAGGATACATTTTATATTTTCTCACCAACCTGTGAGGTTTAATATCAAGTCTTAAATATGTTAATAAAGCCAAGTCTTGAATATTTTCAAGGCAAGTGAAGTCTTAAATATTGTCAAGGCAAGGGACTCTGAAATTATTTTCAAGGCAAGGGACTCAGTGGTACAAAGTCCTTCAGCATTTTATTAAGGCAGAGTGGAACCTACATTTCGTGTTAGGGGATAGAACCTCACTTGTGTGACTGTTATTAAATGTTTGATCTATTTATTTCTTACATTTGTTTTTTCTTCTTTTATTGCATTTTATCTTTACTTCTTTTTACTGTTTTATCTAGTTCCCCTGCTTTTATATAAATGTTATGCTTGTATATGTTTTTATATTCACTTTATGTTTTTATCCCTGTTGTACAGCACTTTGAGCTGCATTTCTTGTGTGAAAGTGTGACTTCCTTGTTTTTGTCATTTGTGTGCTGCAGTGATTAATATGCTGTACCGAGAACAAATTCCACAGGCTCTGGACGTGTGGCTAATAAACTATCTATCTAGTTCAGGTTTATTGTGATATGTATTAATACAATGCCATTCTTCAGCCTCGTCTCTCTCTCTAGTATCACACACAACAACATAGTCCACAATACAAACAAAACAACACAGTACAAGGTGCTTAGTGCAGGGTGTAAAGTGCCAAGTGCAGTGCGCATGGTTCAGCTGTTCAGCAACCTGACTGCCTGTGGGAAGAAGCTGTTTCTGAGCCGGGTTGTGTGTGAGTTGATACTTCTATAGCGTTTTTGGGATGGGAGGAGTTTGAATAGTGCATAGGCAGGGTGGCTGGTGTCTTTAATAATGAGCTTTCAATGTTATTGAGTTGTGGCAGCTTCTATGGTGCTGCGATAGAAGTTCACGAGAGATTTGGTTCTCTCTCTCTCTCTCTCTCTCTCTCTCTGTATTTTCTCTCTCTCTCTGTATTATGTTCTTATGTCCCTATTTACGCTTTTTTGAGTTGTATACAGAACACTCTAATAAAGATGGAAAGTGCTTGAATTGAAGTTTTATCCTAATAAAGACATTTAAATAAAAATAACAAACTGTGTGGAGGTGTGTTTTTGCTGTTCTGTGACTGCTGTCGATAAGGGAGGGAGAGGGAGGGAGGAGGGAGGGAGAGAGGAGGGAGGAGGGAGGGAGGATGGAGGGAGAGAGGAGGGAGGGGGGATGGAGGAGGGAGGGAGAGAGGGAAGGAGGAGGGAGGGAGAGAGGGAAGGAGGAGGGAGAGAGGAGGGAGGAAGATAGGGAGGAAGATAGGGAAGGAGGGAGGGAGGGAGGAGGGAGGGAGGGGGGAGGGAGGGAGAGAGGAGGGAGGAAGGGAGGGAGCTCCCTGTGCTGCTGATGCCCCCTGCTGAATTTCAGTCACTGTTGTGCGCAAAATACTAACGCATGTATACTCATTGAAATCAACGTGGCACTTAGAATATGCATGGGATGGGGCTGAGTGCGCCAAAGGAGAAGAAAAGCATCAAATGAACATTTGCTTGACTAAGTTTGTTGAACATGGAGTTTTATGAACGCATCGTTTGTGTGACATTAGAGGCACAGTTCTGATGCAGCATGAAAACCTGTATTACAAAAGACATCTTAGGCTGGACATGCTTGTACCTGTACTGATGCAACACTGCTCTAATAGAGAGACAGGGAGACCCATCAGCTACACTCACTAATAGAGAGACAGGGAGATCCGTCAGCTAGATTGTAACGGTCCGGAGATTTGACCTTTTTCTCGCTGTACCTTCAGTTGGGTTTGGGTTTGACTCCGACCCCAGGACACCACTCTCAGATATGTTCTTAACCAACTACGTGTTTCATGTAACACAATATGCTGATGTGTAAATGAAGCGGGGTGGAATGACAGGTATGAATGAGTGGGCGTGTCAGGGTGTGGTGGTGTGAATGAGTGTTTGTGTGTACGTCCATCTGCTTCTCCACAGGTGTTCCCAATCACAATCACTCCCATGATTGTGAGAGTATAAATGCCGGTGCTTCCGTTCTACACGAGATCCGACCTTCCTTCCACGCACCGGCGAAATCGAGGGCTCGAACGACGGGAACGGACCTACGATTCCACACCACACGAGAGACTTTATACAACGCCCTCAATTCATCACAGTAAAGGGAAGTCATACTACCCTTGCCTGTGTCGCGCACCGGACCGGACCAGCCGACCAGGCAGTGTGGAGATCGGCGAGAGACTAAACATACAACGCCCTCAAATCATCACAGCAAAGGGAAGTCTGACAACCATTGCTTGTGGGTGGTTTGAGCAACGCCAGTGTTTGTCTGTTTAGTACATGTGTCTGGCGGCTGATTCTGCCTCCCCCTCCCCCTACCCGCAGCACACCGGACCAGCCAACCATCGCCGAACGCCGGGCGACGATTGAGGATTGCGGGAGCGATCAACACCTATCCACGGACGCCTATCGCGAACGACCCGCTCCCTGGACTTCCACCGAGAGTCGCAAGACTGAGCGACATCACTGACACTGAAGTGCTGGGATTCCCTCTCACCCCTCTCCCGATTGGACGAGACTGTGGGTTGGGCCTTGAGTGGGCGGCGCTATCCATTCGAACTATCCTCACCATCAGGTTTAGTAGTTTTAGGTATACTAGTATTTTTAGCAGGGTTCCGGTTAGAAGCCTAGTCTCGGCTGCCCGCTTGGAGGTAACAGTATAGTTCAGGTAGGACCAGTGTAGTCAGCTGCAGTGTGTAGTGTTTCGCATGCCTTATTGGGTACAGCCTACCCCATACTTTATTTAACAGTGTATTTGCAGTGATACGTTTTGCAGTGTATTTGCAGTGATACGGTTTTGCAGTGTATTTGCAGTGATACGGTTTTGCTGTGGTTTACTGTGTGCAGTGTAATTTTAGAGCAGCATTACTCAGACTCTCCATCAGGGGGAGCCAAACTGGGCCCAACTGTATCGTTGTCCCAAAGCATGGTGGCTGTGACTGGTGCCGCCTGACCACTCTGCCTTAGAGATTGATTTTATACTTTTGATATTACTCGTCCTGATCCTGGTGCAGGTGTTTTTAATGAATTGTTAATACACTTATTGTTGCAATATATATCGCCTCCTCTTGTTGTGTACTCAAGGGTCCTAGTATATCCTGTACGGCTAAATTTTTGCCGTTGTCGGCAGGACCCTTGACCTACATAACAAGATGGTTGACGTTGACGATGCTGGCGGGCAGCCACAGGGAGCAGTAGTTATGCCTTGGTTTATGGGTGGGCCTTGGGTGCCCAGGTTTGATGGAGGAGAGTCATCAAAATGTTCAGAGTGGAAAACTCAGATTGCGGCATGTATTCGAGCCCAGGGGTTAAATGCACAGCAAAGGGTAGATTTTGTGCTGAGCGCATTAGATGGAGATGCCAAAAGAGAAGTGGCGCTGTTAGTTGCAGGGGAGCGCAACACTGACGCTAAGATCTTAGAGGAGCTAGAGAAACTATATGGGGGACAGAAGACAGTAGCACAGCTGCGAGTAAAGTTCTTTAACTGCAAACAAGAACCTGGAGAAGAAGTGAAGGCATTCACCCTCCGACTGTGGGAACTGCACCACGGTTGGAGAACACAAGACCCCCACGAGGGGTCGGACGACGAGCTACTACGGACTCAATTCGTCATGGGTCTGAGACCCGTACCCATGAAACAAGAGCTACAGCGGCAGCTCAGGAGGAACTCGACGACCACCTTCACAGAAACTTGTCGGGAGGCAAGAGCACTGGAACGAGAGTTAGCAGGGTCTGAAGAAGCTCAAGCCTACCCTGTCTTTGCCCCTGCATCTAAGAGAGCCCCACCAACAACTCCTGATTGGCAGCAGATCAAAGAAGACTTGCGGACAGAGCTGCGCCAGGAGCTGCGCCAAGAGCTTAAAGAACAGCTGGCCCTCCTGAGTAAGTCTGTGGTAGACGAGCTGCAGGAGCGCCTGAGCACAGCACAAATTGCCACACCCCCAACAGCCGCTGCAGCCCCTCAACCACTCTGGCGCCCACAACCGAACAACCCCCAACGCCAGCGCCTGGAGTCGGCGCCTCCGGGGCTATCACACTACCAGTGGGACGGCCAAGGCCGTGCAATCTGCCGCGACTGCGGGGACGCCGGACACATCCAACGGTTCTGCCCTCGCCGGCAGCCACAACAGGATTTTCGGCAACCCCGGTCACAACAGGGCAAGTGAACCGGGAGGGGCCCCCGACTGCGCCCCCACAAAGGCCCGCCATGGTAGGAAGGTGCCCAGAAATTGAAGTGACTGTCCAGGGTAAGATAATATAGAGGTGAAGAAAAAGGGGGTAGTTATTGTTCGTGACGACTGCATCAATACTGAGTATGGGTTGCTAGGAATGAATGTAGTAACGGATTGCTGGGCCAGTATTTTTCAGGGTGGGCACCCTGGGGCTGCAGCCTTTAAATCTGTCGAATTCTGGTTCGAGGGAGAGTTTAGGCGCCATTTACGACTGAGAGCTTCTTGTCAGACTTTATAATAATGCCTTCCAAAACGGCGAAGAGTTCCACAGCCTCCAAGGCGAAAGGGAAAGGGTCGCAGCCCCGAGATGACTCCGAAGAGGAGTTGGAGCTCCCCGCTAAGGAGACCAACTCCAATGGGCAAGGGAAGGCAACGCCGACAAACGATCCGTCTCCCGACGACGCTGCCGAGGCGCTTGATAACCGAAGTTTGGAGGAGATTCTCGGTAGCATCCCTCCACCCCCGCCCCCAGCAATGACCAATGAACCAGGCGCTCCTCGCCTGATCATAACGCATATAGTCAATCAGAACTTTAAGTCGTACGCCGGTGAGGAGATTGTTACATATAGGCATATGTTAGTAGCCTGTGTTACAGGGACACCTAGGGGTGACCTGATAATGTTGCATGCATGACCCGGTTGTTGTATGTGGGCGTGAGCGGAAGGAACTGCAGTTTAATAAAAGTCATACTGAAACATGGAGTCAGAAGCGGGATCTAAGTAAAAATAAAAATAAAATAAAGACGCTTAAAGAAATAAAACGCCATGGCAAGCAACAGCATCCCCGCGCCCGATGGTATGCGCCCTCCCCCGCGCCCGATGGTATGCGCCCTCTCCCGATTGGACGAGACTGTGGGTTGGGCCTTGAGTGGGCGGTGCTATCCATTCGAACTATCCTCACCATCAGGTTTAGTAGTTTTAGGTATACTAGTATTTTTAGCAGGGTTCCGGTTAGAAGCCTAGTCTCAGCTGCCCGCTTGGAGGTAACAGTATAGTTCAGGTAGGACCAGTGTAGTCAGCTGCAGTGTGCAGTGTTTCGCATGCCTTATTGGGTACAGCCTACCCCATACTTTATTTAACAGTGTATTTGCAGTGATACGTTTTGCAGTGTATTTGCAGTGATACGGTTTTGCAGTGTATTTGCAGTGATACGGTTTTGCTGTGGTTTACTGTGTGCAGTGTAATTTTAGAGCAGCATTACTCAGACTCTCCATCAGGGGGAGCCAAACTGGGCCCAACTGTATCGTTGTCCCAAAGCATAGTGGCTGTGACTGGTGCCGCCTGACCACTCTGCCTTAGAGATTGATTTTATACTATTGATATTACTCGTCCTGATCCTGGTGCAGGTGTTTTTAATGAATTGTTAATACACTTATTGTTGCAATATATATCGCCTCCTCTTGTTGTGTACTCAAGGGTCCTAGTATATCCTGTACGGCTAAATTTTTGGCGTTGTCGGCAGGACCCTTGACCTACATAACAAGATGGTTGACGTTGACGATGCTGGCGGGCAGCCACAGGGAGCAGTAGTTATGCCTTGGTTTATGGGTGGGCCTTGGGTGCCCAGGTTTGATGGAGGAGAGTCATCAAAATGTTCAGAGTGGAAAACTCAGATTGCGGCATGTATTCGAGCCCAGGGGTTAAATGCACAGCAAAGGGTCGATTTTGTGCTGAGCGCATTAGATGGAGATGCCAAAAGAGAAGTGGCGCTGTTAGTTGCAGGGGAGCGCAACACTGACGCTAAGATCTTAGAGGAGCTAGAGAAACTATATGGGGGACAGAAGACAGTAGCACAGCTGCGAGTAAAGTTCTTTAACTGCAAACAAGAACCTGGAGAAGAAGTGAAGGCATTCACCCTCCGACTGTGGGAACTGCACCACGGTTGGAGAACACAAGACCCCCACGAGGGGTCGGACGACGAGCTACTACGGACTCAATTCGTCATGGGTCTGAGACCCGTACCCATGAAACAAGAGCTACAGCGGCAGCTCAGGAGGAACTCGACGACCACCTTCACAGAAACTTGTCGGGAGGCAAGAGCACTGGAACGAGAGTTAGCAGGGTCTGAAGAAGCTCAAGCCTACCCTGTCTTTGCCCCTGCATCTAAGAGAGCCCCACCAACAACTCCTGATTGGCAGCAGATCAAAGAAGACTTGCGGACAGAGCTGCGCCAGGAGCTGCGCCAAGAGCTTAAAGAACAGCTGGCCCTCCTGAGTAAGTCTGTGGTAGACGAGCTGCAGGAGCGCCTGAGCACAGCACAAATTGCCACACCCCCAACAGCCGCTGCAGCCCCTCAACCACTCTGGCGCCCACAACCGAACAACCCCCAACGCCAGCGCCTGGAGTCGGCGCCTCCGGGGCTATCACACTACCAGTGGGACGGCCAAGGCCGTGCAATCTGCCGTGACTGCGGGGACGCCGGACACATCCAACGGTTCTGCCCTCGCCGGCAGCCACAACAGGATTTTCGGCAACCCCGGTCACAACAGGGCAAGTGAACCGGGAGGGGCCCCCGACTGCGCCCCCACAAAGGCCCGCCATGGTAGGAAGGTGCCCAGAAATTGAAGTGACTGTCCAGGGTAAGATAATATAGAGGTGAAGAAAAAGGGGGTAGTTATTGTTCGTGACGACTGCATCAATACTGAGTATGGGTTGCTAGGAATGAATGTAGTAACGGATTGCTGGGCCAGTATTTTTCAGGGTGGGCACCCTGGGGCTGCAGCCTTTAAATCTGTCGAATTCTGGTTCGAGGGAGAGTTTAGGCGCCATTTACGACTGAGAGCTTCTTGTCAGACTTTATAATAATGCCTTCCAAAACGGCGAAGAGTTCCACAGCCTCCAAGGCGAAAGGGAAAGGGTCGCAGCCCCGAGATGACTCCGAAGAGGAGTTGGAGCTCCCCGCTAAGGAGACCAACTCCAATGGGCAAGGGAAGGCAACGCCGACAAACGATCCGTCTCCCGACGACGCTGCCGAGGCGCTTGATAACCGAAGTTTGGAGGAGATTCTCGGTAGCATCCCTCCACCCCCGCCCCCAGCAATGACCAATGAACCAGGCGCTCCTCGCCTGATCATAACGCATATAGTCAATCAGAACTTTAAGTCGTACGCCGGTGAGGAGATTGTTACATATAGGCATATGTTAGTAGCCTGTGTTACAGGGACACCTAGGGGTGACCTGATAATGTTGCATGCATGACCCGGTTGTTGTATGTGGGCGTGAGCGGAAGGAACTGCAGTTTAATAAAAGTCATACTGAAACATGGAGTCAGAAGCGGGATCTAAGTAAAAATAAAAATAAAATAAAGACGCTTAAAGAAATAAAACGCCATGGCAAGCAACAGCATCCCCGCGCCCGATGGTATGCGCCCTCCCCCGCGCCCGATGGTATGCGCCCTCTCCCGATTGGACGAGACTGTGGGTTGGGCCTTGAGTGGGCGGTGCTATCCATTCGAACTATCCTCACCATCAGGTTTAGTAGTTTTAGGTATACTAGTATTTTTAGCAGGGTTCCGGTTAGAAGCCTAGTCTCGGCTGCCCGCTTGGAGGTAACAGTATAGTTCAGGTAGGACCAGTGTAGTCAGCTGCAGTGTGCAGTGTTTCGCATGCCTTATTGGGTACAGCCTACCCCATACTTTATTTAACAGTGTATTTGCAGTGATACGTTTTGCAGTGTATTTGCAGTGATACGGTTTTGCAGTGTATTTGCAGTGATACGGTTTTGCTGTGGTTTACTGTGTGCAGTGTAATTTTAGAGCAGCATTACTCAGACTCTCCATCAGGGGGAGCCAAACTGGGCCCAACTGTATCGTTGTCCCAAAGCATAGTGGCTGTGACTGGTGCCGCCTGACCACTCTGCCTTAGAGATTGATTTTATACTATTGATATTACTCGTCCTGATCCTGGTGCAGGTGTTTTTAATGAATTGTTAATACACTTATTGTTGCAATATATATCGCCTCCTCTTGTTGTGTACTCAAGGGTCCTAGTATATCCTGTACGGCTAAATTTTTGGCGTTGTCGGCAGGACCCTTGACCTACATAACAAGATGGTTGACGTTGACGATGCTGGCGGGCAGCCACAGGGAGCAGTAGTTATGCCTTGGTTTATGGGTGGGCCTTGGGTGCCCAGGTTTGATGGAGGAGAGTCATCAAAATGTTCAGAGTGGAAAACTCAGATTGCGGCATGTATTCGAGCCCAGGGGTTAAATGCACAGCAAAGGGTCGATTTTGTGCTGAGCGCATTAGATGGAGATGCCAAAAGAGAAGTGGCGCTGTTAGTTGCAGGGGAGCGCAACACTGACGCTAAGATCTTAGAGGAGCTAGAGAAACTATATGGGGGACAGAAGACAGTAGCACAGCTGCGAGTAAAGTTCTTTAACTGCAAACAAGAACCTGGAGAAGAAGTGAAGGCATTCACCCTCCGACTGTGGGAACTGCACCACGGTTGGAGAACACAAGACCCCCACGAGGGGTCGGACGACGAGCTACTACGGACTCAATTCGTCATGGGTCTGAGACCCGTACCCATGAAACAAGAGCTACAGCGGCAGCTCAGGAGGAACTCGACGACCACCTTCACAGAAACTTGTCGGGAGGCAAGAGCACTGGAACGAGAGTTAGCAGGGTCTGAAGAAGCTCAAGCCTACCCTGTCTTTGCCCCTGCATCTAAGAGAGCCCCACCAACAACTCCTGATTGGCAGCAGATCAAAGAAGACTTGCGGACAGAGCTGCGCCAGGAGCTGCGCCAAGAGCTTAAAGAACAGCTGGCCCTCCTGAGTAAGTCTGTGGTAGACGAGCTGCAGGAGCGCCTGAGCACAGCACAAATTGCCACACCCCCAACAGCCGCTGCAGCCCCTCAACCACTCTGGCGCCCACAACCGAACAACCCCCAACGCCAGCGCCTGGAGTCGGCGCCTCCGGGGCTATCACACTACCAGTGGGACGGCCAAGGCCGTGCAATCTGCCGTGACTGCGGGGACGCCGGACACATCCAACGGTTCTGCCCTCGCCGGCAGCCACAACAGGATTTTCGGCAACCCCGGTCACAACAGGGCAAGTGAACCGGGAGGGGCCCCCGACTGCGCCCCCACAAAGGCCCGCCATGGTAGGAAGGTGCCCAGAAATTGAAGTGACTGTCCAGGGTAAGATAATATAGAGGTGAAGAAAAAGGGGGTAGTTATTGTTCGTGACGACTGCATCAATACTGAGTATGGGTTGCTAGGAATGAATGTAGTAACGGATTGCTGGGCCAGTATTTTTCAGGGTGGGCACCCTGGGGCTGCAGCCTTTAAATCTGTCGAATTCTGGTTCGAGGGAGAGTTTAGGCGCCATTTACGACTGAGAGCTTCTTGTCAGACTTTATAATAATGCCTTCCAAAACGGCGAAGAGTTCCACAGCCTCCAAGGCGAAAGGGAAAGGGTCGCAGCCCCGAGATGACTCCGAAGAGGAGTTGGAGCTCCCCGCTAAGGAGACCAACTCCAATGGGCAAGGGAAGGCAACGCCGACAAACGATCCGTCTCCCGACGACGCTGCCGAGGCGCTTGATAACCGAAGTTTGGAGGAGATTCTCGGTAGCATCCCTCCACCCCCGCCCCCAGCAATGACCAATGAACCAGGCGCTCCTCGCCTGATCATAACGCATATAGTCAATCAGAACTTTAAGTCGTACGCCGGTGAGGAGATTGTTACATATAGGCATATGTTAGTAGCCTGTGTTACAGGGACACCTAGGGGTGACCTGATAATGTTGCATGCATGAACCGGTTGTTGTATGTGGGCGTGAGCGGAAGGAACTGCAGTTTAATAAAAGTCATACTGAAACATGGAGTCAGAAGCGGGATCTAAGTAAAAATAAAAATAAAATAAAGACGCTTAAAGAAATAAAACGCCATGGCAAGCAACAGCATCCCCGCGCCCGATGGTATGCGCCCTCCCCCGCGCCCGATGGTATGCGCCCTCTCCCGATTGGACGAGACTGTGGGTTGGGCCTTGAGTGGGCGGCGCTATCCATTCGAACTATCCTCACCATCAGGTTTAGTAGTTTTAGGTATACTAGTATTTTTAGCAGGGTTCCGGTTAGAAGCCTAGTCTCGGCTGCCCGCTTGGAGGTAACAGTATAGTTCAGGTAGGACCAGTGTAGTCAGCTGCAGTGTGTAGTGTTTCGCATGCCTTATTGGGTACAGCCTACCCCATACTTTATTTAACAGTGTATTTGCAGTGATACGTTTTGCAGTGTATTTGCAGTGATACGGTTTTGCAGTGTATTTGCAGTGATACGGTTTTGCTGTGGTTTACTGTGTGCAGTGTAATTTTAGAGCAGCATTACTCAGACTCTCCATCAGGGGGAGCCAAACTGGGCCCAACTGTATCGTTGTCCCAAAGCATAGTGGCTGTGACTGGTGCCGCCTGACCACTCTGCCTTAGAGATTGATTTTATACTTTTGATATTACTCGTCCTGATCCTGGTGCAGGTGTTTTTAATGAATTGTTAATACACTTATTGTTGCAATATATATCGCCTCCTCTTGTTGTGTACTCAAGGGTCCTAGTATATCCTGTACGGCTAAATTTTTGGCGTTGTCGGCAGGACCCTTGACCTACATAACAAGATGGTTGACGTTGACGATGCTGGCGGGCAGCCACAGGGAGCAGTAGTTATGCCTTGGTTTATGGGTGGGCCTTGGGTGCCCAGGTTTGATGGAGGAGAGTCATCAAAATGTTCAGAGTGGAAAACTCAGATTGCGGCATGTATTCGAGCCCAGGGGTTAAATGCACAGCAAAGGGTCGATTTTGTGCTGAGCGCATTAGATGGAGATGCCAAAAGAGAAGTGGCGCTGTTAGTTGCAGGGGAGCGCAACACTGACGCTAAGATCTTAGAGGAGCTAGAGAAACTATATGGGGGACAGAAGACAGTAGCACAGCTGCGAGTAAAGTTCTTTAACTGCAAACAAGAACCTGGAGAAGAAGTGAAGGCATTCACCCTCCGACTGTGGGAACTGCACCACGGTTGGAGAACACAAGACCCCCACGAGGGGTCGGACGACGAGCTACTACGGACTCAATTCGTCATGGGTCTGAGACCCGTACCCATGAAACAAGAGCTACAGCGGCAGCTCAGGAGGAACTCGACGACCACCTTCACAGAAACTTGTCGGGAGGCAAGAGCACTGGAACGAGAGTTAGCAGGGTCTGAAGAAGCTCAAGCCTACCCTGTCTTTGCCCCTGCATCTAAGAGAGCCCCACCAACAACTCCTGATTGGCAGCAGATCAAAGAAGACTTGCGGACAGAGCTGCGCCAGGAGCTGCGCCAAGAGCTTAAAGAACAGCTGGCCCTCCTGAGTAAGTCTGTGGTAGACGAGCTGCAGGAGCGCCTGAGCACAGCACAAATTGCCACACCCCCAACAGCCGCTGCAGCCCCTCAACCACTCTGGCGCCCACAACCGAACAACCCCCAACGCCAGCGCCTGGAGTCGGCGCCTCCGGGGCTATCACACTACCAGTGGGACGGCCAAGGCCGTGCAATCTGCCGCGACTGCGGGGACGCCGGACACATCCAACGGTTCTGCCCTCGCCGGCAGCCACAACAGGATTTTCGGCAACCCCGGTCACAACAGGGCAAGTGAACCGGGAGGGGCCCCCGACTGCGCCCCCACAAAGGCCCGCCATGGTAGGAAGGTGCCCAGAAATTGAAGTGACTGTCCAGGGTAAGATAATATAGAGGTGAAGAAAAAGGGGGTAGTTATTGTTCGTGACGACTGCATCAATACTGAGTATGGGTTGCTAGGAATGAATGTAGTAACGGATTGCTGGGCCAGTATTTTTCAGGGTGGGCACCCTGGGGCTGCAGCCTTTAAATCTGTCGAATTCTGGTTCGAGGGAGAGTTGAGGCGCCATTTACGACTGAGAGCTTCTTGTCAGACTTTATAATAATGCCTTCCAAAACGGCGAAGAGTTCCACAGCCTCCAAGGCGAAAGGGAAAGGGTCGCAGCCCCGAGATGACTCCGAAGAGGAGTTGGAGCTCCCCGCTAAGGAGACCAACTCCAATGGGCAAGGGAAGGCAACGCCGACAAACGATCCGTCTCCCGACGACGCTGCCGAGGCGCTTGATAACCGAAGTTTGGAGGAGATTCTCGGTAGCATCCCTCCACCCCCGCCCCCAGCAATGACCAATGAACCAGGCGCTCCTCGCCTGATCATAACGCATATAGTCAATCAGAACTTTAAGTCGTACGCCGGTGAGGAGATTGTTACATATAGGCATATGTTAGTAGCCTGTGTTACAGGGACACCTAGGGGTGACCTGATAATGTTGCATGCATGACCCGGTTGTTGTATGTGGGCGTGAGCGGAAGGAACTGCAGTTTAATAATATATATAAATAATACTGAAACAGAGATCCTTGGGCCTTTCCACAATATAGTGCAATAATGAAATATAGACTGGAGCCTGGTGATTCTCCACACCAGGAATAATACAATATAGATAGTCTTTATTTATTTCATAAGGACTCACACACAGTGTCACACCACCATAGCTGTGGTAGATTGAAAGTCAAACTGTAATGTGTAGGTGTATATATTATGTGTAGGTATATATCTTTTTTTCTTCTATTGACTGGTCATAGCTCTCGCATTCACAAAACGTTGCTACCGTTTATTACCTGGTTTCTATTCTACCTAAGATGCATGCCAATTATTTAAAATCATCGTTTCATAAGACATTTATATGCATTTATTCATGAAGCCTTGCAATAAGCACGCAGCAAGGTTTTATTTGTTGTGCTCTCCCATTGAGAACTATAATTTGGAGCAATAATCTTCTGCTATTGTATATATATATATATATTTTAATATAGTCAACGGGCTCCCAACCGTGCAAGGTTTTGATTTGAAATCAAACAATTACTATGAGGTAAAAGTAGAGATTCTCAGCTTTTATTTGATGGTATAATGTTTACATATCGGTTTCGGTATCGAAAAAACAGTTGTTGTTGTTTTTTTTCGTCCCTGTCCCATGAATCATGCAGGGTGTAACTGTATCTGGTGTGTTTCTACGAGTGCAGCTGAGGGAGAGGAGAGGTCACTGTTGACTGTTGGGATGCATTTCTAAACCTTTTCACAGTTTGTACAGCGGTACCTACTCTGTTCCCAAAGATAACTTCGCCTGTTCCTTTATATACACTATACAGTATGTGTATAGGATTTCAGAATTGGTTCTAACAAGTTAAAGTTAAAGGTAAATGGGATCCTATGCTGAAATGCTATATAGGAACAAGCAGAGTGGGTCTGTTCTAGGCTCTGTTCTAGGCTCTGTCTAGGGTCTGTTCTAGAGTCTGTCTAGGGTCTGTTCTAGAGTCTGTTCTAGGGTCTGTCTAGGCTCTGTTCTAGAGTCTGTTCTAGGGTCTGTCTAGGCTCTGTTCTAGAGTCTGTTCTAGGGTCTACGAATGTGGGTCAATAGTATATGTGGGTCTACGTAAGTCGTACGCCGGTGAGGAGATCCTTGGGCCTTTCCACAAGCGCTTTTCCTGTATCATTGGTCCAAATGGCAGTGGGAAGTCCAACGTGATCGATTCAATGCTCTTTGTGTTTGGGTACCGGGCCCAAAAAATCAGGTCCAAAAAGCTCTCTGTGCTGATCCACAGCTCCGACAAGCACAAAGATCTGCAGAGCTGCACTGTGGAGGTGCATTTCCAGACCATCACTGACAAGGAAGGAGATGATTACGAGGTTGTCCCCAACAGCAAGTTCAATGTGTCCAGAACCGCCTGTAAGGACAACACCTCAGCCTACCACGTCAGTGGCAAGAAGGCCACCACCTTCAAGGAGGTGGGGGCTCTGCTGAGGAGCCACGGCATCGACCTCGACCACAACAGATTCCTCATTTTACAGGGCGAGGTGGAGCAGATTGCGATGATGAAGCCCCGGGGCCAGACGGAGCAATTCCTCTCCATATAGTCAACAAAGCAAGTAATGAGCAGATGACCTCAGTGAGCCCTAATGGATGCTGTGGGCGATGACAGATGATGTCACATTGAGGGCAGTCTCAGCCGCTGTTGATGGACCAGACCCGGGACCCTCTTTTGCAGCTTCTACCAAACATCTGTGGAAGACGGAGTCAACAGAAACTACTACAGCGGAGGATGGAAAAAGGTGTAAATGGACTAAACTAATTATTCCCAAAAAAGAAAGATACCGAAAAATAGGTTTTATTTTGATAACGAAAGACGTGTATTTTCTACCAAGGATTCTCAAGTTGATGCAATGGGACACGTAGGCCTACCGCGTGATGTGATATTGAAAATGCATGCGATTGAAAGTTTGTTTTTTTCTATAAAAGATTTCAATGATTTTTACAGGTAGTTTATTAGTCAGATATATGAAAAAAAATATGTTGCTTGCAATGAGTGTTCATTTGGTGAGATGTTACTGGTTTTATTTTGGTCTTAAGCAGTTGTCATTCGAAGTAGGCTTTTAGGCTGTAGTCCAAATCTGGATTTTATTGGATAGACAACTGATAATGCAGATATTTTCCCTAATAACGAAAGGTTGGAAAATGTGCCTTCCTTTACGTCACATTAACCATTTAGCTGCCATTCCTATTGAGAAAGACTGCAGTCAGCACAGATCTTTAGAGACCTCGAAGGCATATTGATGTCTTGTTTTATTTTCTCATTTCATAAAGATATGCACAATCAAGGATGTACACATCCAACGAGTGCTACTCTCTCCCATCTCTTCTCTCAACACAAATAAAAGTAATGTCTAAATATTTTTTTTTTTAAACTCACACTTGGATGAGAATGGCAGATTTAAAAAAAACAATGAGGCAACGTCAATTTCTTTCTCTGTTATTTTTTACTTTCAAGGTATAAAATATTAATAAACAAGCTTTACTCTTACGAAATTACAATCAGTTTTACACAGAATTGATGGGTGTCTATTAAAAGACGTTTGCTCTAATGGTCAGTTAGACCGGCTATCTACCTCAGACTTCTGTCTCCGCTGGTATATGGTTGGGGTTGCAGGTCCAGCCCGCCTCGCCAGAACAGAACACCTATAGGCCAAGCTCAGGAGCTGGCCACTAGCAATTTATCTCTTCATTTATCTCTTCACGAAGTCTCTCGCCTCTTTGTCCTTAAATAAACGTTATGTTTGGTTTAGTGTGATAGTGTTCCCCTTATGACCATTGTTACAGGTTGATCATGTTTCAAAGCATCCAAAGTAAGACAAGTCTGCACATCAAACAGAGCTCCCATATAGTTGGATGAGTCACTTTTAATCAAAGAGGAATGCAATCTCATGCGATTGGAGACTTTATCCATTCTCTAAGGATGGATTTCTAGCTGGCTACCCTAAACACAACCATATCCCCCCTCCTCTCCTGTGTGTGTGTGTACACACTTGCGTGTGTGTACTTGCGTGTGTGTACTTGTGTGTGTGTGTGTGTGTATAAGAGTGTGAGGCCTGTGCGTGCGCGTACATAGTTCTCGAAGCATTGCATAGGATCAAAGGATTGAAGGTTAAACTGCTACCATTGCTTTTAGTGTTGCACAGCTAGCGTCAAGTCAAGTGCCATGTTATGTCTTGAGCAGTAGGATGCTAATTTTAGCATGAGAGAGAAACAAATGGCACCTGTGTGATGGGCTGTATGACAATATGTAGTACAAATGAAATAGTAATAATTTATGGAGTCAGAGAGAGATAATGTGTCTATAAGAGTGATGATTTTAATTTTATGTTTTACATCATGTTATGCTTTACTGGGTATAACCAGTAAAAAAAAGAAAAAGAAAAAAAAAGAACCTCATTTTGTATTTCTGTTTCCTTATGTATGTCACAGTCATTGTTTTCCATGTCAACTACACCAGATTGTTCTAGCAAACTTTTCCTTGTGATTTCCTTTTTGCATGACGCAGTGAAAAATAAAAAAAATATTTCTATTTCTATGGGGGACTGCACTGTATGTTTTTTGTTGACTGATGGTAATCCTTTTGAGAGAGCAAAGGACCGTGCGGACAGAGATGCAGAAATACTACAAGCATCTTTATTTGTGGTTGATTTACTTTCTATGGGGGACTGCACTGTATGTTTTTTGTTGACTGATGGTAATCCTTTTGCTTTGTTACTTCTGCTTGATCGCCTTGAGTTTCTTGGAACAGCCATGTCAAAGGTAAACACACTCTTGCTACCATCAGGACTCTCTGAAGAAATTTGTTTCTTGACTCCAGCTCTTTTGATTTTGGGATCACCTGTAATCATGACAATAATTAGTGTGCTTGCTACTTCTCCTACATCTTATGCCAAAAATATGACCCAGCTGGTGTATGCGGTGCAGGTTTATGTATGATAAGAAACAGGAAAGTGAGTTATTACTCTGATAACAAACAGGAAAGATGACAGTTGAACAGTTGAACAATAGCAATGGAATTTCAAACCCAACAAGAGGGTCCTGGAATGTTGTGAGATTAGCATTGGGATGGATGACATGTTTCTGTACTTCACACAAATGGTGGAATGTTCAAAACTCCACAGTTGGGAATTTCCATTTCAAACCCATTTTCGACAACTTTTAAGGTACACAAAACATACAGATGTACATCTGGTTCCCAGGATTACTACGGTGTGACTTTCTAAGCTGTGACATTTATACGTTTTGAGACAGAGCTGGCTGAAGCTAATATCTATATTAACTTTTTTTTGTGTGTGCAGTAACTCTACCCAATAGCAATACATTGATTGTCTAGCCACAGATCCATCACACTGACAGACAAACGCTAGCAGTTGCAGCCACAAAAGCTCACCACCGTTATTTACATATTATACAACAGTTAGTTCCGACCAAGTAATTTGATTGGACGAGAGGCATTCCATGAGTTACGATACAGTATAACAGCACTGGGACTTTTAACTATATGTATCACTCCGCCGCACAGGTGTTCTACTAAATGACCGTTAATTAGACTACATTGTTTGTTTTCAGGTTACTAGGCAACAGTCCATTTGAAGTTCAGTTGCGGAACTATTTTTTGTTTATTTTTATGATTAAATAAACAAACAAATCATAATCTGTTGTCGCTTATTACTGTTAACTAATAAATCGCGCTGTAGAACTGTTGTATAAAAGCAATATCACACTTGAGGTCGTGCTGTGTGGATACAAGATAATTAAATAACATGCATACAGGCCTACTTGGGGATGATAGTCAATTGTCTACAGTGGGCCTGTTCATGTTCTTCACTGTATGGATATTGCAATCATTGGACTTATTGGGAATGTTACCCTTATAAAGTAGTAGAGGCACAAATATGTACATTTCTAGCCTGCAAACTGCGACACTTCAAATGAATGTGCAATAAC
The DNA here is from genome assembly GCF_963989245.1 of Nansenia antarctica. Classification (NCBI taxonomy): domain Eukaryota; kingdom Metazoa; phylum Chordata; class Actinopteri; order Argentiniformes; family Microstomatidae; genus Nansenia; species Nansenia antarctica. The sequence goes on from NC_137678.1 coordinate 44,050,029, forward strand.
ACTATGTGCAATATGACAACCCTAGTCGTCTATCTGTACAGTATAGTATAGTGGATAGTGTACAATACATAGCCTTTATTTATGTAAACCAGCTCCTTCCCTTCTTGTGTTTTTTTTACTTTCCTAGCACCAGGGGAGCCACCCCTCCTAAATTTCGTTGTTTGGTACCTGTACTATAGCAATGACAATAAAGACCATTCATTCATTCAAAGACGTACATTACTGTGAAGTCAATGCGGACGGTGGTCAACCTCGCGCTATACGTGCAATGAATATGAATGTAAAAAGTAAATATATTTGCATGAATATCAATATGATATGAACAGTAAATATATATGTATATAGTGTGATGCGTATAGGACATGGACGAATACTATATGTGCAGTGTGCACATATGTGCACTCCTTCATAATAGCCTACGTGAGGCAATATTTCTTATGTCGGTGGAAATGGTATCCATTTCAAAGCGTTTCTCCTCTTTCACCCTTCTGCAGCAGTTGCTCATTTCTGTCTGATGATGCATCGGTAACGTTAGCTACCTTAGCTAGCTAGCACCTGGTGGTAACGTTAGCTACCGTAGCTGGCTAGCACCTGGTGGTAACGTTAGCTACCGTAGCTGGCTAGAACCTGGTGGTAACGTTAGCTACCGTAGCTAGCTAGCACCTGGTGGTAACGTTAGCTACCGTAGCTGGCTAACACCTGGTGGTAACGTTAGCTACCGTAGCTAGCTAGCACCTGGTGGTAACATTAGCTGCCGTAGCTGGCCAGCACCTGGTGGTAACGTTAGCTACCGTAGCTAGCTAGCACCTGGTGGTAACATTAGCTACCGTAGCTAGCTAGCACCTGGTGGTAACATTAGCTACCTTAGTTAGCTAGCACCTGGTGGTAACGTTAGTGTAAGAGTCTCTAGGCACAGAGGGAGGTCGACACAAAGGAACAGCTGTACAAACGTGTTTGTTAACGTACAGCACGGCTCAGCACCGTCACTGACGGGCTAACACACACACACTGCACCGTCACTGACGGGCTAACACACACACACTGCACCGTCACTGACGGGCTGACACACACACACTGCACCGTCACTGACGGGCTGACACACACACTGCACCGTCACTGACGGGCTGAACGAGACGTTCAAAATAATAAAAAATAAAGTGCAGCGCGCGGCCGTCACTGCCGCTCAAACTTTCCATACAGTGTGTGTGTGTTGTGGTCGCTCGTATCTGTGGACTGTTTAGCTCTAGCCACCCGCACAGTTGTTCCAGTCAGCTCCAGTGAGAAGGGCGCAAAGGACGACAGATGCCGTGTGTACGTGTTATATAGGCGGAGGGTCCCGTCCCTCGTGACACAAGCATCACCTGGGCCAGCCAATGGGCTAGCGCAGTGTAATTCAGTTTCTGATGAGGTCACGCAGGGGGCGTTCCCCATAGTGAGATACGAAACGAATTCTAAAGAGAACTGAAGGCAGTACAACTAGAAATCAGACAGTAACTCATTTTTCTTCTACAATGCTGAATGCTGCTGTTTAAATTGTTTTAACTTGAAACCAGTTGGTCACTGAGTAGTGAGTAACAGACTCAGTGAGTACTGTTTTTGTTTCTTGAATAAAGGCTGGCAGTCTTTAATAGCCAAATGTTGTGGACTATACTGGGGAAGTATTTGTTATTATTCAGGAGTAAAACAATAAATACAAATATCGGATTGATATCGGTATCGCAGATACCTGAAGCCCAGGTATCGGTAGTGAAAAAATGGGATCGGGACATCCCTACCTAATTTCATCCAATACAGGCCTTTCAATATCTTATTGATAATCACAACCTAGAGAAACAAGATTTCTACAGGTATTTACAACTGAGGCATTACTACTTCTATAAGAATATAAAGAATAATGAGGTTTCTGAAATGAGTCTAGTCAACATTTTTATTGATGCGTATAAGGGCAACACCCACAAGAAACTGGTGTCAAGAATTATACAGAAGAGTATACAGTCCACCAAGAATCACTCCACCTTATATGTTAGGGATAAGTGGGAGAAGGAAGCAAACATAGTCCTAACTGAGGAAGAATGGTTGAACATATGTAAAATACAATCCACCACCTCTAGCTCTGGACAATGGAGAGAATTTTCATGGAAGAACATTATTAGGTTTTTTATTACCCCACGAAGAAAATACTTACAGAATGGTACACCGGGAACTGGGAATTGCTGGAGAGAGTGCAACAATTCAATGGCTCATTTCTATCACATTTTTTGGGAATGCAGGGGTGCTGGCCCAAAAAGGTGACAAAATTATTTTCACTGAAAACGACGGAAATTATCATTGCGCGGCGCCCAGGCACCTTCCTATGATGCATGCTATAATTTTTCTATACAAGCTCTGTTCAAGGGACACATATAAAGCCTGTCAGTGTTATTCAGACCTATGAAGCAGCGGTAACAATAATGAAAACGCATCTATTAGAATTAGAAGAAAGATGTATTTATTTTGTAAATATATTTTGTTTGTTTTTGTTTTTGTTTTTTTGGTTTGTCACTTAAAACATTTATTCCCACATACATGAAACCACACATCAATCCCCAAAAAGAAAAGTCGCTTTGGATAAAGGCATCTGTTAAATGCCCAAAAACGTAAATGTATCATGAGACTTGTTAACCAAGGGCAGTGTGGTGAGTGGGAATGTAACGATGGACATATGTGCTGAGAGAACATTCCACAACAAACAGTATCAAAACTAAACTTCAAAATGGGAATTTCTTAACAAGGTTCCCATACGTAGGGACGTCTACAGCTCCATGAGGGCTTTTATTTCATTAATGCGTGACGCCTTCTTGTCGGTGGGGTTCTTGTATCCCCCCCCCCCCACCCACCATTGTGCGGCAACGCCCAACGACAACACAACAAAAATATAATAATAATAAGACAAAACACACATGCCTACATACACACACACACACACACACACACAATAATACATTCATTAGGGATGCGCTATGATATTAACAGCAATTCACATCACCGTGCATCCCTACAAGAAACACTGTCCATCAAACAATAGTACCTGAAGCTGCCCTTCTTGCCATAAAATCTATATGTGGTTGCCATATTTTTACAAAGTCCTGACTCTTATATTATAGTATATTTTATCTAATGGAATGTAGCTAGAGATTTCATTTAACCAATGTGATATTGTAGGAGAGTAATCGGATTTCCAATGGATTGCAATACACTTCTTTGCAGCAATCAAAGCAAGATCAATATATATTTTTGGAAATTCATTCCAAGGATCCATATTGATTGTGCCTAAAAGACACAAGCGAGATGATTTTGCAATGTGAATATTTAAACATAATGCTATCGTGTCAATTACAAAGTTCCAAAATGTTAACAACAAATTACATGACCAAAACATATGGTAAAAGTCCCCTTTCTGTTTTTTGCAGCGCCAGCACAAAAAGGACATTTCATTATTCATTTTATAAAGTTTTGCAGGTGTATAATAAGTTCTATGCAAAATTTTAAAAAGAAGGAGTTTGTGCCTCATATTGTAAGAACATTTATGAACTTTAAGACAAAAGAAAGACCAGTCCTCTTTACTTATATCCATGTCTAAATCCTTTTCCCATTTACACCTCGTAGCATCTGTACTTGTAGACAAGCATTCAAGCAGAGATAAATAAACTTGAGAAATACATTTAGAACTGTGAACCTCCTTATTGATAAGGCCTTCTATTTTGGAGGGCTTGGGTTCTTCAAGAGTGCCTTGAGTTGTCTATCATATGGCGGATTTGAAAAAAAATCGAAATAAATGTGTGGAAGATAAATTATATTTTGACTTTAACTGAAGGAAAGAAACAAATGTACCACTGTCGCAAAGATGTGTTATTTCCCTTATCCCCTTGTCATACCAAGACTTGAAGGTGTCATCATTAAAACAAGATGTAAAATTGGGGTTTCTCCAGATAGGAGTATAGGGCGAAAGGTGTTCCTTGTGACCCATACGTTTATGGGAGTTCTTCCATATTAGTAAACTGTTCATAATAATAGGATTATTTGTGATTTCTTTAACCTGTTGTAAACCAATATAAGGCAGGTATCTCAGTTCATATGGAAGAATGTCATAAGATTCCAGTCTTGACCATGCGCTAGATGAGCTAGAGAACCACTGCCTAATCTGGGTAAGTTGGGCAGCCAGAAAGTAAATGTTAAGGTTCGGTAGGTTTAAGCCACCATCATTATATGGAAGTTGTAAAACTTGTTGGCTAATCCTTAGTGACTTACTCTCCCAAATGAAAGAGGAGAAGATGCTCTGTAAATATATTTTGAACATTTATTTTTGAACAAATAAAACCAATTCTGATGAAGTCCATCCCACCAAGCACATCACTTGTGCTTTTTTGCCTTCTTTGCCTGTACCAGCACTTCCAGTGCTTTTTTCTTCTTTTTTGAGCAGCCATGTGCCTCACTGTGGCTTGCCTGTCATCCTCCACTGCAGTCTTCCTGCTTTGTGCAGCACTGGTTGTTGGCTGGCAACCAAACTCTTCCTGCCTCCCTTTTTGTCTTCAACAGGGCCTGTTGTCTGCGAGCCTTGTCTTTTGAGCCTGCAGTGTGGATGTTCCTGCATAGGACCTTGTCTACCTTTGAGAACTTGACATCCTCTCTCCTGAACATCTGTATTGCTGTCTGACCCCTGGACCTGAGGGCATACTTGGTTGTCTGGATTGGTTGTCCCTAAAGGTGTCCATGCTCATTCTGGTGCTTTTGCAGTCAATAATATCTCCCATGGCACTGAACGATGACTCCACCATTGGTCCATGGAAAATGGAGAGCGCTGCTCGAACCACATGGTTGAGGCCTGGGTACCTTCCAGTGTCAATGACATTTGCCCACCAGTTAACCATGTTGTCCCCATCAGTGTACAGGGGAAGGGTGGAATTTGTGCTGAATTTGACAACTTCCAGTGGCACGTCAAATTGGGGTGTGGCACCAAGTGGCTCATCATCCCTGCCAGCCACTTCAGGAGGATGCCTGTCTCTGAGTGTCCCCTCACCAATGGGTCCAAGGCAGACAGTGACTGCAGGGTCCTGCTGTCCAGTGGCAGCTTTTTCTGCATATAGGCTGCTGTCGACATGTATGCAGTCTTCGCTGTTTCGAGAAACCGCAGCACACTCTGTAAAACATTAAAACGATTGCAATTAAATCATTTTACCTGGAGAAATTTATAAATGTTTGATTTGCCGTTTTTAATACATTTACTAACCTGATTACGTGGATTTCCTGCCTTCAGTTTCTCGGCCACCTGTCCGACATACAGCTCACAGAGAGGCAGCATTTTGTCGTTGAAATCCAACTCCATGATATTCTTTGGGGTGGTATGCAGATTCTCAGCCTTGATAAAGCACCCCATGAAGGTTTTCACAACTTCAAGCTGCTTGTCATGCAGCTTGTGGACAAGGGTTTGGCTGCCCTGTGAATAATGGCATTATTATAAAATGCTACAACAATTCTATTACCATACACAGACATGCAGTTGAGGGTCTGTTTATATCACAATCTAACTGATGAGAGAATGGGCCTATTTAGTTTATCTATCAGAGATTGATAATTCACTAATTCATTAGTGTGAAAACACACACCTGGAACACCGTAACATACTCCTTCATGATGGGAAGGACGCCGAGGTAAATGCTCAGCTGGAGGTCTGTGTTGCGACTCTCAAACCAGAGCTTCTTCCACACCCTTTCTTTCCTGTCCTTCCCAACTTGCGTCATTCCTGGAAGAGAGAGATGAAATACAATGTATTTTGGAATACATACAGTCAGGGGTGCAAACTGGTGATGGCCCAAAAAGGTGACAACATTTTTTTCACTGAAAACGACGGAAATTATCATTGCGCGGCGCCCAGGCACCTTCCCATGATGCAATGCATCATTTTTCTATACAAGCTCTGTTCAAGGGACACATATAAAGCCTGTCAGTGTTATTCAGACCTATGAAGCAGTGGTAACAATAATGAAAACGCATTAGAATTAGATGTATAATTTATTTTGTAAATATATTTTGAACAATGTTGAACTACAAATAACATTTATTTTTTAACAAATAAAACCAATTCTGATGAATACCCCAACCATCCACCCACTCCAGTCCATCCCACCAAGCACATCACTTGTGCTTTTTTGGCTTTTTTGCCTGTACCAGCACTTCCAGTGCTTTTTTTCTTTTTTGAGCAGCCATGTGCCTCACTGTGGCTTGCCTGTCCTCCTCCACTGCAGTCTTCCTGCTTTGTGCAGCACTGGTTGTTGGCTGGCAACCAAACTCTTCCTGCCTCCCTTTTTTCTTTAACAGGGCCTGTTGTCTGCGAGCCTTGTCCTTTGAGCCTGCAGTGTGGATGTTCTTGCATAGGACCTTGTCAACCTTTGAGAACTTGACATTCTCTCTCCTGAACATCTGGATCGCTGTCTGACCCCTGGACCTGAGGGCATACTTGGTTGTCTGGATTGGTTGTCCCTAAAGGTGTCCATGCTCATTCTGGTGCTTTTGCAGTCAATAATATCTCCCATGGCACTGAACGATGACTCCACCATTGGTCCATGGAAAATGGAGAGCGCTGCTCGAACCACATGGTTGAGGCCTGGGTACCTTCCAGTGTCAATGACATTTGCCCACCAGTTAACCATGTTGTCCCCATCAGTGTACAGGGGAAGGGTGGAATTTGTGCTGAATTTGACAACTTCCAGTGGCACGTCAAATTGGGGTGTGGCACCAAGTGCCTCATCATCCCTGCCAGCCACTTCAGGAGGATGCCTGTCTCTGAGTGTCCCCTCACCAATGGGTCCAAGGCAGACAGTGACTGCAGGGTCCTGCTGTCCAGTGGCAGCTTTTTCTGCATATAGGCTGCTGTCGACATGTATGCAGTCTTCGCTGTTTCGAGAAACTGCAGCACACTCTGTAAAACATTAAAACGATTGCAATTAAATAATTTTACCGGGAGAAATTTATAAATGTTTGATTTGCCGTTTTTAATACATTTACTAACCTGATTACGTGGATTTCCTGCCTTCAGTTTCTCCGCCACCTGTCCGACATACAGCTCACAGAGAGGCAGCATTTTGTCGTTGAAATCCAACTCCATGATATTCTTTGGGGTGGTATGCAGATTCTCAGCCTTGATAAAGCACCCCATGAAGGTTTTCACAACTTCAAGCTGCTTGTCATGCAGCTTGTGGACAAGGGTTTGGCTGCCCTGTGAATAATGGCATTATTATAAAATGCTACAACAATTCTATTACCATACACAGACATGCAGTTGAGGGTCTGTTTATATCACAATCTAACTGATGAGAGAATGGGCCTATTTAGTTTATCTATCAGAGATTGATAATTCACTAATTCATTAGTGTGAAAACACACACCTGGAACACCGTAACATACTCCTTCATGATGGGAAGGACGCCGAGGTAAATGCTCAGCTGGAGGTCTGTGTTGCGACTCTCAAACCAGAGCTTCTTCCACACCCTTTCTTTCCTGTCCTTCCCAACTTGCGTCATTCCTGGAAGAGAGAGATGAAATACAATGTATTTTGGAATACATACAGGATTAATCACGTAAGATTGTGGGCGGCTGAGCCCCCCCTTTACAATATTAGATTCATTTAAAGAATTTTACCTTTTTTTTTTAGGTCCTGGTGGAAAAATTGGATCCTGTTCTTTGCCCGCTCACCAACACTGTGGTCCTTGTACATCTCCTCTAGGACTGCTTTGTAAAGGGTCTGGTCTGCCTGACTGAGGAACCCGAAGTAGAGCACCTTATATGCAGGGAACATTCGGTGAGTGCTGAGGCCCACATCATAGGCTGAAAGCCAACGATGCGCCACAAACCGCTGTGGATTGGTGCCTGGAATGCCCATAAACTCGCATACCTCCATCAGATATTTCAACTGAAAACAGGCAAAAAAGGGCTTGCTTAGCCTATTTGCCATTATGCAACAAGTATTTCTGGTACAGGCATATATTTCACAATATCTATGACAATTACCTGGTCTGAAGCCCACTGGTGGTCTGTGTGGAGGTCCGTGAAAAGCTGCTCAAGGTAGTGGCCAAAGGGCGCAGCAAACATTTTGGCGGCATTGTGGATGTGGTGGCAGGAATCTCCATCAACATCCAGGAGGTTCTGGCAGTACTTCGACCTTATCCTGGTCTCCAGCCCGGACTTACTCCCTCGCATGACGTTGCAGGAGTCCATCATCATGCTAACCATGTTAGTAAATGGAATTGAGTGTTCCTTGAAAAAGGTCACTAGGGCCTTTTCCAGATGTTCAGCAGTGCCCTTTAGGACTTCAATGGAGCCAAGGTGCTCGACGACCACATGCTTCAGCTCCTGATTAAAGTAGCTGACAAGGATTTGACAGCACCTTCTTATTGGAGCTTGATGCGCTCTCATCCAGGTTGATGGAGAAAGGGCTTGACTGAATGTTCTCAAACGTCCTCTCTGAGAAGGTGTGCCCCAGGCCCTGGACCATCTTGTATGTGGCAGCTGTCCGGGATAGCTTCATGCCTGCCAGAGCTGGTTTATCCAGAGCCAGTGTCTCAGCAAGCTGACGGATGACAGGGGCTATAGAGAGGGGAAGGGAATGCCTGGAAAACCCCCGAAAATAGTATTAGTATTTTATATGTTACCACTTGCACATAGCTTGTAATAAGTAAACATGACATCATTATAAAAAATAATTCAATACTGCGATTCACTGTATATGGGGGATTTCCTATTCTGATTAACAAAGTCTAGGCTTACAACTTTATATTATCTGTGCTAGTTGTTATCTATATAGCACTATATGCACACTCACCTCTGCATTTGCTACCCTTTCAAACAGGGGTACTGGCACCGTAACTCTTTCTCTCATCTTCTCTGGGCCTTGCACTGATGGGCCCTGAGCAGATGGGATCTGCTGTGATGGACCCTGAGTTGATGGGCTCTGCTGTGATGGGCCCTGACTTGCTGACGGTGGTATGACACTGTGTGTGGTCATAATTGTCACCACTTTTTGGCAATGTTTGTCAGTTTTACAATGTGCCACAAGGGCATGGCAGCCCTTGGTTGAATAATTAATCTCTTTGCAGCAGAGGCTGCACCGGGCATGTCCTGGTTTGTCAATCTTTTTAAAAAAACTGAGACATAGGGAACACATATTCTTTGCCCTTTACGTCACTCTTTGAGTCTAGCTTCAGCCAGGACCAGCTCCACTTGCACCTCACTCCTGCATCTAGCTGAGCCACAATAATGGCATCTTCCTCTCCAAATTCTTTCATTCTCATTCTGAAAACAAATTGAAGCGGGTGGTACAGTTAGGCTACCAGTAGTTAGGCTACTGATGATGCTAAAGTAGATGACTGCGTTACATGCACACCATATTCCTGTATTAATCGAATATGCTCATTTTCCGATTGGGCAAGTCATGTAAATTCCCATATGTTGCATAGCAAGGCTTGATAAACTTTGCTTTGATATTATTTATCGTCTTAGAAACATCAACAGCAAGACGCACTTCAATAATTATCGTTTACGTTTATTATGCATCAGCTCTTTTATACAACCTACATTTACACAGATGAATAACCAAGGAGATTGATCGGGAGTTGACAATACTACCGAATGAATGAAAATGAATGAATTTCTATTATTTTCCAGTAGGCCTACTGTCTCAATTATATTTTCTGGGTCAACCAGTACACGCATGCCCAGTGTACCTTAATACGCAGTTACATGCGGCCAGATTATTTTGCCCTTTAAAATGTAAACGAAATATTCCAGTTGCTACAGCGCAAAATGCTCATTTTCCGATTGGGCAAGTCATGTAAACACGTACCGAACCTTATTAAGGCCACATTCACGTATGTTGCATAGCAAGGCACGTTACACTTGATAAACAGTGCTGTGATATTATTTATCGTCTTAGAAACATCAACAGCAAGACGCACTTCAACAATTATCGTTTACGTTTATTATGCATCAGCTCTTTTTATACAACCTACATTTACACAGATGAATAACAGAGGAGATTGATCGGGAGTTGACAATACTACCGAATGAATGAAAATGAATGAATTTCTATTATTTTACAGTAGGCCTACTGTCTCAATTATATTTTCTGGGTCAACCAGTACGCGCATGCCCAGTGTACCTTAATACGCAGTTACATGCGGCCAGATTATTTTGCCCTTTCAAATGTAAACTGAATATTCCAGTTGCTACAGCGCATATAAACACCTATAAACACCTATTCGGTTACAATACCCTGCATATTGACTTTAATCTGATTAAGGTGTGCTTGTAAACGTAATCTATGGAGAAGAACCATTGCTAATTTACGTTACGTTAGCAAGCTAGAAGAAACCTTAACATGTCAAGTTACCTCACCACCCGCATTTCTTTTTTTATTAATATATACTTCATTTTTTTCCACCCCCATAATATAATTACTCAAACAGGTTACTTACCGTGAGTGTGTTCTCCACAATGCCTGGAAGTGTATCTTAATAGTTGAAGGTTGTTGAAAGTTGTTCTCGTTCACTAAACAACTCGCTGGCGAGGAAATCTGATTTGACAGGCAGGTGTCAGGTGTCACTGACTGAACTGGTGGGAAGCCTCTTGTCTTGAATGTCTTGGAAGTCTCGAAGTAGTACCAAATATTTTATTTAATAATTAAGTGTCGTGAAATTCTAAGTCTTTACATAATAGGGTACGATATTTATAGTAGCTTTCAGTTGTTTGAAAACGGTACCTTTATCCGCGTTCGGAAATTCGCCAGAGCCCAGCCCACACTGGGTTCAATGTTATAATGGACCAAGTAATTTGATTGGACGAGAGGCCGTCACTCGCAGAGTGAATTTACGAAGGCGGCCCCTACATTCTCAGCTCACTGGACACTGACGTGTTTCAGTTCAGTGAATGGACTACGCGCAGTCGAAGCCCTGAGAAGCACTGAATGATTGGATGAACGACTCTTTTGGACAAATCTTTTTAGTGAACTGATTGTAATGAATGAGTTCACTGAAAGGAACTGCTTTGCCCATGACGTCACGACACAACTTTCATGACCCCCCCCCCCTACTTTTTCCTTTTTTTTTTGCAAATCTCCATGATTCACGTGGATGACCTATTTTGAGTTGAAAACGGCGAATTTCGCCGAAAGGTGACTAGTTTGCATCACTGAATAATAATATTAATAATAATAATGCATTTGATTGTATTGCACTTTTCCTTCAAAAGAATATCCTATGTGGAAGACCACCTATGTAGGTATTGAATCATTGAGTTGCAATGGTTTTGCAGTCACATCTCAAAGCTCTCTTAAGTAAACACACTTTATTTATGACTCATCTTTCTTAGCTATGCCTTATCCACATTGCTCTCATAGCAGTGATTTGTTGGATTTTTGCTACTATCTTCAGGGTTGATCGATGAGGGAGAGAGCTGAAGGAGGAAACTGGTTACATGGGGGAGGTGGTGGCTGTCACCCGGGGTGCTCTCTGGTCGTTTGGAAATTCAGAGCGCTCAGAGCATCCCCGTTCCATAATTCAGACCGCTGTGCTCTGGGAGCACTCAGAACGCACACATAAACCCCCCCCCCCCCCTCTCTCTCTCTCTCTCTCTCTCTCTAGAATCCAGTTCTGAGTCAGCAAGTCTCTCAAGTTTGATGATTCAAGTCTCTTTCTCACTCCCTCGCTCCACCCTTCCCTCTGAAAGATGACCACTCAACTCGTGAGAGGAGAGGTAGAATGTATGGCCATCTCGGCAAGCTGAAGAGAGAGGGATTGAAACAGGAGGTAGGAGGAAGAGAGAGAGTGAGGTGCAGCGAGTGGAGGATGTAAACATTTTTTTTGTTTCTCTTCCAGTCCGATACCCAGTGCCCCTGCTTGTGCCAGAAGGGTGTGGCAGCGTTGACACCATCCCTCATCCTGAGGCAGGGAGCTGACATCACCCGATTCCTGATCCATGCCTTATTTACACTACACACACACACACGACAGCCCTTTGACTGATACTACTGGGTCTTCATCCATATGGATTGTTTGATATACACTGCTCAAAGCAATTAAGGGAACACTTCAAGGATATGCCTCTAAATTATATTCATAAAAAGCACTTGGTTATCTCGCAGATTGTAGTCAACATTGCCGCTGTGTGGACAACAGCGGTATTACACACACCTCACACTCGGTTGGTCTGTAGTGCAATCAACTAGGGAAAGAGCTTTATTCCTACTGTTCTCCAAAACACACAGACAAAGAACAAAATGATGCACACCAGCAATTTATTACCCAATCAGAGCCCCCCGCTTCTGTCACACACTTAAAAAGCACCGATGAGTCAAGTTCACAACAATGCAGATGGAACTACAGTAGCCAGAGTAAATAAGAGACTGGAATGTTTGGAACAGTACAGTGACTTCATGGATAAACGTAGTATTGCTATTGTAGAAATGTGTGTCTACTAACTAAACCATTAAAAAGCACTCGGAGAACTGTGGGTGTGTGGAACTGTGGCCTTGCAAGGGCACCTTCCTAGGTAAATCGAATAAACTGTACAACACATCATGACGAGCCTATTATCCAGCACTACATTACAAAGCCTAGCGTCCTTTACTCCTGAACATAGGCTGCAGTAACAAACCTTGTTACAGTACAAATCAAATCAAATCAAATTTTATTTGTATAGCGCATTTCTTACAAGATGCAACTCAATGCGCTACAGTACAGAACATTACGTTACAGTATACTGTACATGTACATACGCTTTTAGTGCTTAGGCCTCCTGACACACACACACACACACACACACACACACAGCGATCACAACTGAATGGGACTTGCAGTGTTACAGGTAGAAATTAAATGCATACAGCTGACAACATGTGATGCTGTTCTCATCATACTGTACTGTGTTGGCTCTAGTCAGAAAATGTCTACCTGCAACGTCCATGATCTGCTCCTTCGGACGACCAAGAGTGCATGGAGATAAGATGCCCCGCTGATGCCTGACGATCCAAGTGCTAATAAGGACAAAGAGAGCCTACCTCCATGCATATAGTAGTAAGTCTCTGTGCTAACGCTAGCGGCTAGGCTAACAGTCTCTGGTGAATGGTAGGGAGCCGTAGCGGTGCAGAGTTAGCCTGCTCCTCTGGGGCTGTGGGTGTCACTGGTGTACCTCCTCTTCTTCCTCCTCACACGCCTCCTGTTGGCTTTTCTTCTGCAGAGAAAGAGAGAAGGTGAGAGAGTGAAAACCCACGGAGAAACAAACCTTTCTCAACAAATGGTCGTGCTTTCTTACCTTTCTCTGCTATTCACTGACCGCGTCAGGAGAGATGTATGAAATCTGTCTGAGAGCTACGACTGTAAGTTGTCTGAGCGTTGTGTGAGGGCTAGTGGTGTGTTTGTGTGTGTGAGGGCAAGTGGTGTGTGTGTGTGTGAGGGCAAGTGGTGTGTGTGTGTGTGTGTGTGTGTGTGTGTGAGAGAGTTGTTGTCACAATGTTGTTGGTCTCACCAGTTTGAGGAAGTCGATGAGTTTGTATGCATCCTCGCCAGCAGAGAGGTCCACAAAGTCCCGGGGGATCCGGTAGCTTAGACACGGGCTCGGCTGGACCGTCACCTCACTGGTGGTGTAGCGGAACGCAGGGCTCTCCTACACACACAGGCAACACACCAAACATAAGCATACACACACACACACAAAACAAGTGACAAAAGCCCAACTAGACAAGCCAGTCACAGAGCACAGCAGCACTGAGGCGATGTCACAGAAGCGTCCTTCACCTGCTGAGCTGTGTCACCTCCCTCTTGATTGGCCGAGAGGCTGGTCCCGGCGGTGAGCTCCTCCCACGTGAACAGCAGAGAATCTGTGACCTCGCCAAAGGGGTTCAGATCGATTACCCACACCTTCCCCTGTCACATAGACACACAGGGTCAAAACACACACATTAGCAAGCTGTGCAAGGTTAACAACCTGCTGCTGAACCAGTCAAAGACCCAGGAAATCATCGTGGACTTCAGGAGGAAAAAATCTGAGGTCCAGCCCCTGCTCATCGACGGAGGGAGCGTGGAGAGAGTCTCAACCCTCCGATTCCTGGGGGTGCACATACAGGATGACCTGTCCTGGAAGAACAACACAGCAGCCATCATCAAGAAGGCACAACAGCGGCTCTTCTTCCTGAGAGTCCTCAGGAAAGACCACATCAGACAGGAGATGCTGGTGGCCTTCTACCGCTGCGCAGTGGAGAGCATCCTCACCTACTGCATCTGCAACTGGTTCTCCAGCTGCACAGCCGCAGAGAGAAATGCGCTACAGAGAGTCGTGAGAACGGCCCAGAAGATCACCGGCGCCCCCCTCCCCTCTCTGGAAGAGCTGTACAACACACGCTGCCTCAAGAAGGCCTCCAAGATCTCCAGAGACCCATCCCACCCTGGGTACGAACACTTTGCTCGGCTGCCCTCGAACAGGCGGTACAGGACCATGTTCGCAAGGACAAACAGACTGAAGCTCAGCTTCTACCCCAGGGCCATCCAGGCCCTGAACACAGCAAAGACCTAGGTTCTGGGCCCTGGACAGTCTGGACGGATTGATGGCAGCTGCTGGATTGAAAATCAGGTGTAGTGCTGAGGCACAAATGTGTACATTTCAAGCCTGCAAACTGCGACACTTTAAATGAATGTGCAATAACACTATGTGCAATATGACAACCCTAGGGTACATAAGGTTGCAGAGAATAGGAAATGTTAGAATAGGTATAGCATAGCATAGAGTACAGCACAGTGTTTTATTTGTACAGTATAGTATAGTGGATAGTGTATATAGCCTTTATTTATGTAAACCAGCTCCTTTCCCTTCTTGTTTTTTTGTTTTGTTTTTTTCTTTCCTAGCACCAGGGGAGCCCCCCCTCCCAAATTTCGTTGTTTGGTACCTGTACTATATCAATGACAATAAAGACCATTCATTCATTCATTCATTCATTCATTCCCCACACCTTCCCCTGTCACATAGACACACAGGGTCAAAACACACACATTACCCACACCTTCCCCTGTCACATAGACACACAGCGTCAAAACACACACATTACCCACACCTTCCCCTGTCACATAGACACACAGCGTCAAAACACACACATACTACACAAACAAAGGAGATACAAACAGTGCAGCTAAGTGGCAGCTCTGGCTAAACGGTCAAGGTAGGAAAAGGACTTGAGGAGATGAAATCCTAGACTTACCCAGCTGTCTCTGTAGACGTCCAAAACAACTGTAAGAGAGGACAAAAGAGATTCATCACTTCATTCTGTTTATTTCACCTAAAACACAAATCATCTTTGACGAAATACAAACTAAATAATCACACTCACAGTCCTCGTCCAGAAACTTGTACTGGACGTGTTGGCTGAAGAACTCCTGTATGGAGTGGGAGATCTGGGCCTCCTGTTTGGATATGTGATGGTAGTGCTGGGTGTAGTCTCTCTGGGAGATACCTGCAGAGGGAGGGAGCACAGCAGCTGAATGAGTGCGAGAGTAAATGTCATAACCTCAGCAAGTCAATTTCCTGTATGTGCAAATATACTTGGCCAAATAAAGAATTCTGATTCTGAGTAAATGTCCAAAATGTCTCCAGCTCCTCCTCCTTACACTACCTATCAGTTTGTTCTCTTTGACGAAGCACCTGAACTCCCCACCAGGGATCAGTTCACTCCACTTCCTCAGGACCAGCTGGGTAGAGAGGAATAACACATTGTCATTAGGACTGTGTGTGTGTGTGTGTGTGTGTGTGTGTGTGTGTGTGTGTGTGTGTGGTGTGTGGTGTGTGTGTGTGTGTGTGTGTGTGTGTCTTATAGCAGAAAAGGCGTTATACCTCGTAGTTGATGGCTGGATCAGAGGAGTCATCGTCACTGCATTGAAGGAATCTGTACAGTAAAGTACCGTTAGACAGGGAACATGCACACTGACACACACACACACACACACACACACACACAGCAATAACCTAATACACCACACACATTTGCTCCTAGGTGGCTTCTTATTAATTAATAAGATAATAATAATAATAATAATAATAATAATAATAAGCTTTATTTATATAGCACCTTTCATACACAAGAATGCAGCTCTAAGTGCTGTACAATACAGCGTAAAAGAACATATTATTAAACAACCAAGACATCAGCTATACAGTGTAAAAGAAAGAAAGAGGAACAAAAAACAACAACAACAGTAAATCACATTTCTGGTATTTAGCCGATGCCTTTATCCAAAGCGACAACAAATACATTTGTCAATCATCTATCCATCAGTGAGTCATAGCAAGAAAAAGTCATAATCAGTCATAAGAAGAAGAAGGAAGAAGAATGAAGATTTTACAGTAGAGAAACTGTACAGGGGGGTAGAGGGGATGAAGAGGTCTCAGGAGGGTAGTTAAGGTGTAGCCTGAATGGGTCTTCAGTCCACATGATTATGAGCATAACAAAAGCACATGTTACGTATATGGTCTTGATTAACATCAGATGGTCCACTACTGCCTTTAACAGTTGTTTGTTTACAATCAGACGCCTTACTACTAGCCATGTCATGTCGTTTTAATTAAACATACACACTCAAATATTCAGGACGATATAGGCCCACATACGTAATTAACCTTGCGTTAATTAAAATATGGCTTGTTTCGGATTCAATGATGGATTGGAGCAGATATTGCCTACTCACACCATCTCTGTAGCCAGTGTAACATGGTGATAGATTGTGAGAGCGACCGACTGGGAGAAGCAAATCTGAGATGAGTAATCTCTGCAGGCCAGTGCTGTCAGAAGACCAGCTGAGTCACCTACAGTAGGTTCCACTGCAGACTGAAAACTAGGGATGCACGATATTATCGGCGCCGATATTGGGAAATTAATGTTATTAAATATTTATCGGTTTTATTTAGGGATGTCCCGATCCCACTTTTTCACTACCGATACCGATACCGATACCTGGGCTTCGGGTATCGGCGATACCGATACCGATCCGATATTTGTATACATTTTTTGACCCCTGAATAATAACAAATACCTCCCCAGTATATAGTCCACACCAACAACAGTTAAATTAAAGACTGCCAGCCTTTATTAAAGCAACAAATGCGACGTGTTGTGGATTGGAACTACGGATCATAAGCTTTCAAATGATGTGTCATACATTGAAATCCGAAAAAATATGAAGTTAGAGTCATTTGAATGTTGTTAGACGTCAGGCACATATAGGGTTAACCTCTTTGTAATGAAACCGGAAGCACACAGCGCAGCGCTATGCGCATTTTAAGCGCATATAGGACTCGCGTGAAGCGCTATGCGCATTTTAAGCGCATATAGGACTCGCGTGAAGCATTTCTGCGACACGCGTTCTGTTCACTGTTTTTATTTCCTTATCGCTTATACACATAAGTTTGACTGCGGATGACAGTAGGATCGGATCGGAGCCTTTTTTTTCCTCTGGTGCGATCCCCGATCCAGCATTCAGGACCAATATCGGGTCGATATCCGATATCAGTATCGGATCGGGACATCCCTAGTTTTATTACATTTTAGCCGATATAGAGCCGATAATATGAAGCCGGAAATATTTCCGGTTCCGGTTGTCACGCTCATGATGCTGCGCCTGCGACGCAAATCTATCGGCATTAGTCAAATACATGCTCACATCCAGTCATCCGCTCACTGCTCTCCATCAAAAATGGCACATCCATCAATAATATTACATAATAACAACTGCTCTGATTAGATTGTTTAATACATCAACGGGGTGTTTAGCCTTCCCCCTTTCCCCGTCAGTCAGCCTTCCCCCTTTCCACTGGTAATAAGGAATTGGCAAGAATAGATCGATATAAATAGATCAACATAATGCAGCACTATCATGCACAGATCAGCCTTAAAACATGTAACGTTAGATATATAACGGAGCGATGTATTTCTACGGAAAGGCTGACTGACGCGGGGCTCATACAATCTCCGCGTTTGTTATAGATACGAGTGCTCCGGTGTCTTGCTGGTAGTCAAATATATTTATGTATATACACAGCATATGGATGTTACCTGCCTGTTACCTGCCACTTTCAGTTCTAGTAGTTTAGATCTCGCAACCAGGGAAACGCCGACATGTGTTAAAGGGAGCAAGACGCGAATCTACCGGCATTTGACTCATGAGTGAACGGCGAAAATGGCTGGACGGCACAGCTTGGGATTCCATTGAAGTTACAGGGAACTATGTGTGAAAGAGGCTTGAATGTTGAAATAACTGTAATACAATGTTCATTGATAAAATGACATAAGGGATGAAAAGGGGAGATGGCAGTTCGAGAAGGGGGATGATGAAGCGCGCTGGACTGAGGAACAGCATAGGCACAGTACATCGTCATAATAGCGATTTTTTGGTTATGCTTGTTATATATTATATCTGTTCTCATATCGGTTATCGGCCACGAGAAGCGGGTAAACATCGGTTATCGGTATCGGTTGGAAAAAATGCATATCGTGCATCCCTACTGAAAACCCATCTCACTGTCACACCAGCACTCTAACTCTGGATGAGAGAATATGTCAACTGAATGAGAAGGTAATGCAATGGGAGTGAGTATGTTTTTGCGAGTGTGTGTGTGTGTGTGTGTGTGTGTGTGTGTGTCTGTGTTGGGGGATGGGATCTTACGGTTGTGCGAGGTCGTGGGTGATGAAGTCAGAGCTCTTGAAAAGCAGGAAGATATCACTCAAACTTTGACACTGTAGGGAGCTGTTCAAAGCGATCCAGTTAGCATCCTGGAAGGCACAGACACACGCTTGTTAGGATTCAAACATACAGTGGGAACATTGCTGTTACTGTGTTTGAGTGTTGAAGCTCTCACCCGTGGAGCGCTCCAGTTCAGCTTGGGAAAGACACCTCCACCCAGGGCATTTATGGCCTCCAACACTTTGGCGTTGAACTCTGGGAACTCTGGAGCCTGGAATACAAAGCCACCACAAATCTCCACAGGTGTCCTCTACAAAATATCATGTCACAACCTCATACGTATTGGAGTTATAGGCAGAGGGATGGGAATTTATTCTTGACATTCAGATAATCAAATGACTTACTGTAACAGTGGTTGTGGTTTCATCATCGGACCACTGGTGTTTTTGAGGAGAAAATTAAAAACAAGTAGCAGTTCATTAGATATTTATATAAAGAGACAGATAGACACTTGCCTAAATATTTATGATTTGATGACCGTTCATAAATCATATTGGGTACCTGAACATCCTCCTCCCCCTCTGAGTCGCTGCTGTTGGTTTGGGTTTGCCACGTGTTGTTGTCACTGGAGTGAAGAGAGATTGTACCAAAAGGATCATGTGAATGGGTGTGGGCAGAGAGAGAGAGAGAGAGAGAGAGAGAGAGAGAGAGAGAGAGAGAGAGAGAGAGAGAGAGAGTGTGTGTGTGTGTGTGTGTGTGTGTGTGTGTGTGTGTGTACAGTGTTATATGCTTACCCTCCTGAGACTACCAGTGTTCCGTCGTCCAGCAAATAATCAATTACATTCTGAGGCAGGGGAAGAACCAAACTGAAACAGAGCATTGAACAACTTCAGACACGGAGCTCATTCTCACCAGACATCATCATCATGACAGCTGGCTAGTTAGTTAGCTAGTCACATCAAACACATATCTCTAGAGCTTTGCTTATGAAATAAACGGGGTTGACCTTTTAATGGTATGCTTCTTGAATATCGGATACCAGACCGAAAACTGACAGTTGACAACTTGCTCCTTCTTCATGCTGCAATAGCTTTGCCGGAAATATGTCCAGCTGTCAAATACGTCCCCGTAAAATGTCATGATGTCATTTTTAAAAATGTTCCATGTTGATCATTTAAGATACATTTGTAATTTCTATACAAACTACTATTACATGGTATTTCTGACTGACCTCTGGTAACAGACAACGATCACAGACTTGCTCATTAATCATCCTCTTTTTTTATTTCTCAGAAGGGGGACATATTATTGTGGTGCACCGTAGGCGTGGTCAATAGTACGCGCCGCTGACTTGTGACAAACCTCTGGATCATCTTCACGTGAGTGAACTGCAATCATACAATCATACAATCATACAATCATACAATCATACAGCTCTTTTGGAATATTTCCTTCTAGCTAAATGTATAAATAATGTTTTCATGATGAGATCACCAGCAACGTAACATTATTGTGTTGGACTAAGCAACAACAAATTAATCAGAAGTCAGGGGTACCTACGTTAGCCAGAAAGGTTTCTTGCAGGACCATACTTGATTAAATAAGTGATAAACATTTTCCAAGCTATATTACCCATTCTATACATAGAGTAAGCGTTTTGGAATTACGTCAGTATGAATCAGCTATTCGTGCAATGAGCAACTTGTTTCTTTCTTTGTGTCTGTAATGGGACAGGGTACAGTAAAGTTTGCAGACTGAACACATCTTTCTTTGTCCATCACTAAGGAAGCAATACTGGAAAGATGAACGACCTCAGCCACCCCAAACCTACAACCGTACCTCACGTTGTCAAAGAAGAGGTAAAACCGATGTACAGTCTTATTAATATCATATTTACAATCATATGGGGTTATTAAGATGATGTGAGTTCCTCTTGTGTTTTGTATGACAGCTGTTACTCGATTATTCTATATCCAGGTAATTGCATCTGGAAAATGGGTGAAGCTTGAGAAGACCACCTATGTGGATCCTGTTGGAACCACAAGGTATTGAATCTATCATTGAGTTGCATAAGCCTGCATGAGTCTATTTGCATGGACTGTGTATGACTTCTTCCACTCCCTGTTATTTCTCTTTCAATAGAACCTGGGAGACTACAAAAAGGACAACCAGAACGGCCAACACTCCTGCAGATGGTGTGTGTGTGTATATGTGTATGTGTGTGTGTGTGTGTGTGTGTGTGTGCGCGCGCGCGTGCGTGTGTGTGTGTGCGCATGTGTGTGTCATTTAAATGGTTAACAGCAGTAATAGGGTCCCTGTTTATTGACCTAGGTGTGGGGATAATCGCCCTCCTGAAGAGGACCCTACACAAGGACTGTGTTGTCATGGTAAAGCAGTTCCGTCCACCAATGAAAAGCATCACCCTGGAGTTCCCTGCAGGTACTGTATAATGCAGTACACATATGAAGTCACATCTCAAAGCTCTCTTAAGGAAATGAACACTGACATATCACAGGACATATGGGAGGAAATATGCACTGAAGCACATTTAGTGACCAATTCAAATACATGGAGGGAATTCAAATGGAAAGTGGTTATGAGATTCTTTAGAACCCCAGAAATAGTGGCTAAAATGGGCCCAACACACTCAAATAAATGTTGGAGAAATTGCAGTACGCAAATTGGCAACCACACCCACATATTCTGGTCATGCCCCAAATTAAGAACATTTTGGGAAGAGGTGTTTGAGGCCCTTGAAGCAGTATTCCACCAAAAATTTACCAAAGATCCAAAGATGGCACTACTGGGAGTTATACCAGAAGGCATTGATGGAAGATATTACTAACGGCAGCAATTAAATGCATTACAATTAAGTGGTTAAAACCAGACCCCCCTACATACAATATGTGGACAGAGAAAGTATGGGAAATCTACCAGATGGAACAAATAACATACACTCTGAGACTCCAGAAACATCTATTTATTAAAAGATGGAGCCCGGTTATGTCCATATTAATACAGTGAACCCTTCCACACATCTCGACTCGTATATTTCTGTATTCTAGACTCACTTCATATCACTACACATAGATATATGCCTGTGTTGCATTCACACACACACATACACACACACACACACACACACATACACAACCCCCACCTGACCCAACCCCCCCCGACCCTACCCTTTTTCTTTCTTTCTTTTCAAAATCTTTAATTTTATTCCGTCATTGACATCTCAATGTTTTTGTTGATCCCTCTTTTTTGCTTTGTGTGTCATGCTTTGAACCACATCCATGGACCATATGTGTACAGCTAAAAGAATGGAAAGAATTGTAGACAAAACATGACATGATTGTACAAGTTGTTGAAACTGAAATAAAAACTAAGTTCCCAAAAAAAAAGCTCTCTTAAGTAAACACACTTTATTTATGAGTCATCTTTCTTAGCAATGTCTTATCCACATTGCTGTCATAGCAGTGATTTGTTGTATTTCTGCTACTATTTTCAGGGTTGATCGATGAGGGAGAGAGCGCAGAGACTGCTGCACTGAGAGAGCTGAAGGAGGAAACGGGTTACACAGGGGAGGTGGTGGGTGTCACCCCAGGTAATGACTTAACACTAGGGGTGCAACGGTTCTCGGTTTTATATTGAACCGTACGGTTCGCCATCCACGCCCTGGACTGGCTCACCTCCTACCTCACCAACAGACATCAGTTCATCTCCCTCTCCGGTCACACCTCCTCCTCCTCCTCTGTCACACAGGGGGTCCCACAAGGCTCAGTCCTCGGCCCCCTGCTCTTCCTCTGCTACACACTCCCCCTCGGTCACATCATCCGCCAATTCAACCTGGACTTCCACTGCTACGCCGATGACACCCAGATCTACATCACCACAAACTCCACCCAGAACCCACCCCTCACTCACATCGAAAACTGCATTTCAGCAATAAAAACCTGGCTCACACACAACTTCCTCAAACTCAACAGTGAAAAGACCGAAGTCATCCTCATCGGCACCAAATCCACCCTCAATAAAACCGGACCCATCACACTCACCATCGATGACACTACCATCACCCCCTCCCCCCTGGCTCGCAACCTCGGCTTCATCCTGGACCCCACCCTCTCATTTGATCCCCACGTCAGCTCCATCATCAAGACCTCCTACTTCCACCTCCGCAACATAGCAAAAATCTGACACTGCCTCTCCCCGTCCGCTGCTGAATCCCTCATCCACGCCTTCATCTCCTCCCGCCTTGACTACTGCAACTCCCTACTCACCGGCATCACCTCCCGCTCCCTCCATAGACTCCAGATGGTCCAAAACTCTGCTGCACGCCTCCTTTCAAACACCCGCTCCCGTGACCACATCACTCCTGTCCTCCACTCTCTCCACTGGCTCCCCATCAAAGAACGCATCCAATTAAAAATCCTCATCCTCACATACAAAACCCTCCATAGCCTGACCCCCCCTTACCTGACTGACCTCCTTCTCCCCCACCGCCCTACCCGTACCCTCCGATCCTCATCCATTGTTCCCCTCACTGTCCCACCCTCAAAACTCAAAGGCTTCGGTCACCGTGCCTTTTCACGAGCTGCACCCCGCCTCTGGAACTCTCTCCCCCAACCACTCAGAGACTCACCCTCACTTCTCACTTTTAAATCCCACCTCAAAACCTACCTGTTCTCCCATGCCTACAGCCTCCCCTACCCCTAGCCATCTCCCCCATCCCGGCGCCCCCGCCCCCCCCCCCCCTTGACACGCATCCTGCCACCCCCCTGATATGCATACAGCCTCCCCTACCCCTAACCACCTCCCCTGTCCCCCCCCCCCCCCCCCTCGCTGACTCTGTGTCCCATGTTACTTGTTGTTTTTGTGTTTTCTGTATCCCCTATATTGTCAGCGTCTTTGAGCCTCGGAAAAGCGCTATATAAATTCAATGAATTATTATTATTATTATTATTAATACGCACTAGTGAATTGTTGGGTTTTTCGGTTTATAATGTGTTCCATTGAAAGTCTGAAGTCGAGTTTGTCTGGAACGCAGTTGCTTCTGTAACTTGTTCAAATGTTTGTTCATGGTGAGCGGAGTTGAGAACATGGCAACAGTTTGAGAAAACCCCGGATTGCTACAAATCTGCGTTGTGAATGGATATCTCTCTGTGACCTTGTGAGTTGCCAGAAACTGTTGTCTCTAAAGTTCTATAGAAACTGTTGTCTCTAAAGTTCTATAGAAACTGTTGTCTCTAAAGTTCTATAGAAACTGTTGTCTCTAAAGTTCTGTAGAAACTGTTGTCTCCTAAAGTTCTGTAGAAGGCAGCTGTGTAAAGTAGCTCAGAGCATAGTACAGGTCTGACTGACCCTCTATGTTGCTCTTCAGTGACCTGTTTGGACCCTGGCCTCTCTAACTGCACTACACAGATCGTCATGGTCAACATCAATGGGGATGACATGGAGAACGTCAACCCAACACAGCAGCTGGGTAAGCCAGAGGCCCAGTCTCTTGGACTGCACATGACATAAGTGGAACTGTTTACGACCCTTCTGTAGAGTAAATCCAGGGCTCAACACGATGCAGTGAGCCTGTTGAATGTAGGTGCGTTGCAACACAAACGCTATGAAACCAAGACTAAAATGCAAGAATATTTCTAAACACATGGGGGGGGGGCACCCATTTCTAGCCTAATGTTTATAACAAAGATACGGCTACGTGATGCAAAGTAAACCCATGGGCAGCTTACCTATCCCCTGCTTTACCAGAACAAGAAACAGCTAACAATGCACGTGGCTTGGCTAATTCACTTCCAACAATAGACACCAAACAAAACACGACAGACAATGACTCTCCAACTCCTGTCGATAGAGGATAGGAGGGGTTTTAAATAGACGGATGGACGGTTGATTGGTCCGGAACAGGTGCGCGAATGATGACGGATGGGACTGACAGGCCAATCGTGAACGGACACCTGTATGAGAGTTAGAGTGAGAGTAGGAGACATAGACGGGAACACAAAACACAGCACGTCGTATATACATACTGTATATTCCATTGTTGTATATTCCATGTAAGCCTTAACTTGTACTCTTTCTAACTCTCTCTGTCTCTCTTCATTATTTTCCAGGTGATGGAGGTAAAGACTTTTATTTTAATGTTGAATCTTTTGAGACAACTTCTGCAATTTCTGTCCACTGTTACAGTAATGTCAAAACCTTATTCTGGCCTTTGTTTGTCCTTCAGAATTTGTTGAAGTACTTCTTCTACCTCTTGATGGATTCCAGAGGAAAGTTGATGGTGATGATATACTTATGAATACTATATACTTTATATACAGAAATACAATTCATGATGTACTCCGTTACATCAAAGACAATTGTTATTTTGTTTATTATTAACATAAGTGGTCATGTACCATTGCTGATATTGGCCTGGATTCCCTCTGTGTCTGACTGTAGATCTGATGAAGAAAGAGAAGATTGTGGTGGACTCCAAGGTCTACATCTACGCCATGGGGATGTCCCAAGCCTTCTTTAAGCCCAACGAGCTCCCTGTGCTCAAACAGTGAGAGAAAGAGGGGGGGGGAGAGAGAGATAAAGTTGAGGGTGAGGTGGGAAAAAAAGTGTTTTGTAGTCTCCCTGTTGCACTACATTTGTAGACAAACAAGGGATCAGACTTTGACAGAGTAGCCATATTGTGGTGTAACTGTTGATTTTGGTAACCGTCCATGGTCACAGTATTATCCTGCAACTTGTATAATGCAAGACCCACAATCAATGGTCTTCTTCACTCTCTATATGGAGGTATGCACCTTAGATCATGCACCGTTACCCATGGGGATAAGGACAAAGACACTTGTCTTTATGATATGTTTGACATTACAAGCTGTGTGATTACATGATTAACCTGAATTCTAAAATAATTCCTGATTGATAACTGTGAGAACCAGAACATTCCTAACTCTAATTAACATTTTCCCTGACTGGCTAAACTTCCTCTGTAGCATAACCGTTAAAACCAAGGTACTGTATTAAGGGGGAAAAAAGTGTGCCTTGATAGATGGCATTACCATGAAGCCATTCCTGAGGTTCACTGTGCATTTATGCTCAGGTCCATAAGGTAACATACCGTATAGATTTCTAGATAGATGAGACTGACATGCAGATGCTTCTCATATCTTAATTAATTGCGTCTTAATAAAATGTATGTCAATAAATACATTTGATATTCTTACTTTGACATGTCTTCGATTGTTTCACGTCATGTGCTTTTTCTTTCCATCTCTTTTGTTTTGGTAATTTCCTCACATAACTCTAGTCGGCGCTAAAGCGTAATATTAACCAAAGAAGAAGAGAAAGGAGCCAATAGGGGTTGCGTTCGTAAACTCGCTCTGGAAATCTGACCAGCACTCATGGAATGTCTCTTGTCCAATCAAATGACGTGGTCACTTCATGACGTTGAACTCAGTGTGCGCTCCGGCGCTCTCAGCGCGAACTTACGAACGCAGCCGGAGACAGAGCTAGCGAAAACGCTCGCTAACTGAAATAGCTAATGCAATAAAAAAAAAGTTGACTTTGACCACACAGAAAGTTGTTTGATAAGCAAGCAACTGTATTTGCTAGCCAGACCTTTCTCAATTTAATATAAGGGTAAGTGCTCCTTTCCACACAAGTCAAATCACGTGAATACAGAGATAGAACTACAGCTAGCCTGATCTTGGCTGCCTAGCAACTACCTAGCTAAGCACTTAGGTACACTATTGAATGCACTCCTGTTTATCTTTCTTACAGCAAACGATTGCGACCCATATGATAGACTGGACACTTCTTCGTAACTATGGAGTCGGCTACTAAAGGTAATATATATGTATATATTTTACATTTATATGTTTGGCATTTAGCACTGCAGACGCCTTATTCCAAAGTGAATCATCAATGCACCAGTCGTAGCAGTAATCTAGCTCAGGACAGGGGCCATTGGCAGTCGTCGTGATAGAAGAAGAAAGAAAGATAGGTAGGTAGGAAGCAAACCAGGAGTGTGCAATGCCAGAGATTGATTGATTGATTGATTGAGAACTTTATTAGAAGATTTGCAGAAGTAGGTACATGAAAGTACATATTACATACAAGGTCAACTAACAGGATAAAAACCCAAGAAAGCCACTGGCTTATTTCAATTGGGGTCCTTGATACTCAATTCATCGTTACATGTAAGACAGACAAAAAACTAGTACTATCTACAAGATAATACAAGATGCCCAGTTCTGAGAGGATGGAGAGAAGGATCTGGTGGTTGACTGTGTGGAAGGCAGCAGACAGGTCCGGGGGAATGAGAACAGAGGAGAGGGAGGAAGCTTGAGCAGAGTGGAGGGCCTCCGTGACAACAAGGAGAGCAGTCTCAGTGGAGTGCCCAGCCTTGAAGCCGGATTGGTGGGGTCCAGATGTTCCATCTTCCGGAGACAGTCAGTCAGTCAGTTGTTTAATATAATAATATACCCCATTTAGCTGATGCTTTTATCCAAAGCGACTTACATTGCACTGAGTGCGTACATTTTTCAGTATTATATCCCAGCGGGAATCGAACCCACGACCTAAGCGTTGTTAGCTCCGTGCTCTACCGACTGAGCTACAGAGGACCACACTGAGCTACAGAGGACCACGATGTTTAGATGCAGCACGTTCAAGGGTTTTGGAAGGGAAGGAGAGAAGGGATACCGACCGGTCTGTAGTTGTGGACAGAGGAAGGGTACTATAGGTTACTTGAGGAGAGGCTTGACTCTGGCTATCTTGAAGGCAGCCGGGACAGATCCTGTGGATAAGGAGGAGTTGATTACGGTGATTAAGGAAGGATGTCGGAGGAAATGGATTGGAGAAGAAGGGAGGGGAGATGGGATCGAGAGGGCAAGGGGTTGCCCGCTTGGATGTGAGCAGTGTGCAGTGTGAGGGCTTAGGGGTTTGTTCGTGCAAAAGTTCATTCATTTCAGTAATTCAACTTAAAGGGTTGGCCCAGATGTAGCTCAGAGTATGCTTTAATGATTTAGCCAGGGCGCCCGAGCCAACGACCACCGGGGTCGCCATGGCGGCCAAATCAATATGGCCGCCCTCCGAAAAAGGTTTTGGCTATATCTTTTGAACCAAATGAACTAGAAATGCAAGCCTGGTGTCTATTTTATGTTTTTTGACTATTAGAAACACATTGGAATGCTTATATTTATGATTGGGTGTGTCTGGACCCCTAATTTGCATATTTCCAAGATGGCAACTACCCGAAAGTGAGTTTTATCATATTAAGCTTAAATAGTATATAGACTCATTGCATTGTACATATGCATGATTATACTTTTCAGAGGGCTGACATTTCTGTATTTAAAATCCTTTTCTTATTGATTTCATGTAATATTACACATTTCTGAGATATTTAATTTGAGGTTTTCATAAGCTGTAAGCCATAATCATCAAATGTATAACAAATAAAG
>NC_137678.1:44083247-44148247 GCF_963989245.1 Nansenia antarctica
CACTATCCTGGCCGATACAGTGTGAGAGATTGCAGTGTAAAAGGACACATTTGCAGTCACATTTAGCCATTTAGTGACATGCAACACATTTGGGGCGGGAGTGTCTGGCAACGAGACGAGTTCATTCAGGACTAGGCCTACATGATTTGTTCTAGGATTTTCTATCAATAAGTGATCATGATAATCGCAGAAGACACACACACACACACACACACACACACACAAAGTGGTAAAAGTCAGTGCTGTGTGTTCCAGGCACTGGGAAGACCACCACACTGGTGAGGTATGCCCAGCAGAGGCCACACCTCCGTTTCCTGTACGTGGCCTTCAACAAGTCGGTTGCCATGGCGGCGCAGCGGTTGTTTCCCTCCAACGTAGACTGCCGGACGGTTCACTCCATGGCCTTTGCAGCCGTTGGCAAGAAGTCAGTCTGGCGTTTTATCAGAAGTCAAGCACTCATGTGTCTGTGTTTGTGCCTCACAGTTGAATTACTGTTCATTACTATTGCCAAAAAGTCAATCTGTTCTTGTGAAGTCTTTGAGAGTCTCAGAGTCTCTACTCGCTGTTGTTTACATACCAGTCAATTGTTTATGAACCGCACTACCAAATAGTCTGGCCTTTTGGTTTTCCTCTTTGTCTGCGTTGTGGTAAAAAAACTGTACAAACCCCTCTCTCTCACCATTAAAGCGGTTGTTCTCGGGTCACTCGGTTCCCACGGTGGCGATGACCGCGGTCTTCTCTTCTTCTCCCAGGTATCAGGAGAAGAAGAAGCTGTCGTTCAACGTGAAGCCCTTCTCGGTGGCCTGGGTCCTGCCCAAGGGGCGCGGCGGCTTCGTCAACGCCAAGGTGGTCACCCAGACCCTCACCGCCTACATGGCCTCGGCCGACACGCACATCACCCCGGAGCACGTCCCCGCGAGGTACAAGAACACGAAAGGGAACATGCAGATAACCAGCGAGGAACAGAAGAGGGTACGCACGACACACCTACTACAGGACACAGCACTCGAACCCAACGCCACCCCACAGCTTTTTTTTCACACACCTGACTTCTACTACACAAACACCACAAACACCTTCCGTCCCTACAAACTCCCACACACGCAGACATAGAAGCACACGCAAACAACACACTTCTTAATTAGTACATCGTACAAACCCAAAGAACATCACTACCATATCATTTCCTCTAAAAGAAAACACACCAAAAAAACTTGCGTTTTTGCAGTTGTTTGTGAATGACGCCCAGGAGATCTGGGACAGAATGGTGGACTTGGGACACAGGAGCAGAGATTCAGGATACCACATGTGCGCTGACGGTAGGACTTTACGGACTTGACCCTACATCCAAATCATTCAATACGTAGAAGATGTTCATATTTCAATTCCATTCGCAAATCTCAAGTCAGTATCGGTGTCTTATTGAGCTCCTCCCTCTTTCCCTAACTCAGGGCTCGACAGTGCGACTGTTTTGGTCGCATTTGCGAGTTAATATATTTCTGTGCGACTATTGAAATACATTCAATCGCACCAGTGCGACTAAAAGACTAAAATGCTGAACTACTGTCATGCGCAGTCAAACGTATGTGTATAAGCGATGAGGGAATGAAAACAGTGAACAGAAAGTTCGAGTCCTATATGCGCTTAAAATGCGCTCGTAGCGCTGTGTTTTGTTAGCCGCTAGCAGCGTTTGCTTCCGGTTTCATTACAAAGAGGTTAACCCTATATGTGCCTGACGTCTAACATTCAAATGACTCTAACTTCATCTTTTTTCGTATTTCAATGTATGACACATCATTTGAAAGCTTATGATCCGTAGTTCCAATCCACAACACGTCACATTTGAAAGTGTTTATGTATTTTTTTTACATTTGAAAGTGTTTTTTGTTTATATATATTTAGAATATACCAGTCATATTCTGGAATGTGTCTAAATGTTAAAGTTCCATAAGTATAAGCAAAATAAAGTAACAGTTTGTAAATAAATAGTAGCATTATTTTATTTTTTAAAACACGAACCGTGAACCGTGACCCAAAAACCGAGGTTCATACCGAACCGTGGGCCAACTGAAATTAATATTCTTACTTCCCCTTTACATTGTGTGAGTCTCCATTTTTATTACGTCCAAGAGCCGGTTATGATCATTTTGATATGTTATGATTATGATAATTTGTTGTCGTTGTTGACGAAAATTGCGCAATTTTCATTGTGCTACTGAAATTCTTGGTGTGCTACTAAATTTTTCAACATGGTAGCACAGTGCTACCTGGGAAAAAGGTAAGCGTCAAGCCCTGCCTAACTCACCTCTCTACCTCTTTCCTTTCCTCACCCCCCCCCTCCCTCCCTCCCTCTCTCCCTCCCTCCATCCCTCTCTCCCTCCCTCCCTCCCTCCCTCTCTCCCTCCAGGCTATCTGAAGCTGTGGCAGCTAGAGAGGCCGTGTCTGGACAAGTATGATGCTATCTTTATTGACGAGGCCCAAGACTGCACGCCAGGTACACCTGAAGGCTGTGGATGGATGGAAGCTTACAACCAGACCTCTGGGCCCTATTCCACTATGCGAGATTATCTTCTAATCAGCGATAATATTCTAATCGGCGATAATTTCATTTTGCGTTCGGTTCCATCAATGTGGCTCAAATAATTCGCTGCTTGGTTGCTATGCAACCAATCCTTCTGAGTAATTCTGGTCGCGAGCAGGTTTAGAGGTTGGTTTAGGTAATACGTGCGTCAAAATTGTCTCACAGGCGGAAACTATATCCCGAAGGACAGTTCCGTCAAGTGTCTTTTAGGAAATATTAGTTCCCACTTTTTACGAGATAGATAATTTGATATTTTGAAAGTGTGATCGATCGATAGATAGATAGTTTGATTGTGCGATAGATAACTTGATATTTTGAAAGTGTGATAGATAGATAGATAGATAGATACAGTAGATCAGGGGTGCTCACACTTTTTGGAACCAAGATCTACTTTTCAAGTAGCCAGTCTGCCAAGATCTACCAGTCTAGTTTCAACATCGCAAACGTACATGCACGTACTACAAACACACACACACACACACACACACACACACACACACACACAGTTCCCAGCCTGCATAGTAAACTCACAATACACTTTCCCTCTCTCTGTCACACAGCCACAGGAGAAGACCATTACAAACCCTCCCTCTTTGCTATTCTTGCTCACACACATTCACACACACACACACACACACACACACACACACACACACACACGCACACACACACACACACACACACACACACACACATTTGCCAGTCTGCATAGGGAGCCATAGCACAAACCCTCCCTCTCTCTCCCCCTCTCTCTCCCTCTCTCTCTCTCACTCTCTCTCTCACTCTCTCTCTCACTCTCTTACACACACACACACACACACACACACACACTTTCTCTCACTCACACACTGACAGCCAGTCTGCAGTACCATAGCCAACAAACAGAAAAGTAAACCAGATACAAAACAGGTAGTTCCCTAGTTTGAAAGGAGGAAATAAATGCATTTCTCTACCTTAGTGGGAGACCTGGCACTGGGAGGAGGCAGCTAGTTTCTGGTAGTCAGGGCTGTAGGAGCTGGTTGCAAGGTGTCATCAGCCACTGTGGATCTGTCATCGAAAAGGCAATCTGCAGCCTCGAGAAACGTTTTTCACAATTTCGCCGTCTTTGAATGACTTCTTGTGTTTAACAAGAACGTGACTGACGCGATAAGAAGCTATCGTTGCAGCTGTACGTTTTCGCTCTTTTGCCACATTTCCCTTCTTCGAAATAGCCATCGTAGATTTGCTGATCAGACAGACGCATTTCCAATATCACATCGTGTAAAAAAGTCCTCCTCCCATTCTGGATGGAAGTTATACGTTATTGGTTTCTTACTTGGTCCAGCTTCCCCACTCATTTGTATAGCCTTTATTTAGTATTATATAGTAAATAGTAGAAATTGGAAGGCTAACTAGGTAATTAGTCTCGCCGGTATTTTGTATTTTGTAGTTGGTGCGGTTGACTGCGCATGCGTGGTGAACCGCGTGTTAGGTGTAGGTGAAAAGATCAGATCGCAGACTGGCTTACCTGTACGTCAATCAAGTGGCAAAAGCCATAGTGAGGATGGATGATAGGCGAACTTTTTTCTTTTGGATTTTGTTCAATGCCATGCGATCTACCCATACTACCTTTGCGATCGACCAGTCGATCGCGATCGACGTATTGGGCACCCCTGCAGTAGATAGATCGATAGATAAATAAAAAAAAGTGTAACAAAAATAAATAATAAAAAATAGGTATGTCTATCAACTTGCATTGCCGACATCACAGCGGTGTGGCTGGCGCAGTGGTTAAGGCAGCCAGCTAGAGTTCTGAATGTTGCGTGTTCGAGACTTGATTTAATTGAATGTTTTTTGTTTTTTATTTTTTACATTTTTTACATTTTTTACATTTAACCTTCATGCAAATCCATTTACAATATATATCTGTCTAAGTGAATCATCTATCCATCAGTAATCATAAGAAACAAATAATCTATGCCAAATCCAGGGTCGAGTTAGAAGAACATAATTTACTACTCAGAAAGGCTTCAAACACCATTGTAATCGTGTCAGTTCTTGTAAATTAGCCTGCACCATCATTTTATAGCCTACATACTTTTTTAGATGAGATTTTAGATTAGATTCAGACAACGAAATGCAGTAAAAAGTGTGTCAGAAGAAGGATTTGAACCACCGTCTTAAAATGACGAATAAATACTATGGCAGCGGTCGATACCACTATGCCATTGTGACGATATGACGGTTTGTAGCCTGCTGCTGATATCACCACAGTAGTAAATATTCATTTATTAAAATATGAACATATAACAATAACTGGGGCTAGTATGACCTACGCATTTAATCGGTCAGCAATTTCTTGCCAAACCATTTCCCTCGCCTTGTTAATTGCGGCAGTATTGCACTATTTTACATCTTATTTTTCCGTCTTCATAAAGATCAATAAGTCGGAATGCTGCGCAAAAGTAGGACCCCGGCAGAGTGGAGTATCTTCATTTCGACAGTTTGACTCTTCTGGGCTCTTTATGTCTGCGTGCACGCACCCATATGGAGGATTTCTAAGCCTGTGTTCTGTGAACACTCATGACACAAGCCTGATCCTCGTTTGAGGAATCACCTGAGGCTTGAATTCCAATCCCGAGTTGCCTGATCGCCTGATTTATTTTTATCGCTGATATACTAATCAACGTTAGTGGAACAGCCCCCTGGTGTCAGACAGACCTCTGGTGTCAGACAGACAACCAGACCTCTGGTGTCAGACAGACGCTCCACAGTGAATATGGGTCACGCTCATTCATATTCACCAGCTAGAGTGTCCGCCTTGAGATTGGGAGCTTGTGAGTTCGTGAGTTCGATCCCCGGCCGAGTCATACCAAAGACTATAAAAATGGTACCCGATGCCTCCCTGCTTGGCTCTCAGCATTAAGGGTTGGATTGGAGGGGGTAAGACCCTGAGACATACCAGCGTTATGTCCAGGGGGTGTACTTGTACATCAAGCCGCCTCACGCTATGGAAACAGGAGATAGGGCCGTTAGGCTCGAGAACCATCGGTTCTCAAGGCTACTTACTTACTTGACTTTATTATTGTTATTATTATTATTGTTATTATTATAATTATTATTCTTATTATTATTAACCATTCATAACTTGGCCCAGTTGTGCAGTAGAGAGACTAGGGCTGTCCTTGACAGGTACACACAAGGCCGAGCTCAGACCTGCTCTGTCTAGTCAGCAGAGCCAACAACTCTCTTCTCTCTCTCTCTCTCTCTCTCTCTCTCTCTCTCTCTCTCTCTCTCTCTCCCCCCCCCTCTCTCTTCTCTCTCGCCTCTCTCTCTCTCTCTCTCTCTCTCTCTCTCTCTCTCTCTCTCTCTCTCTCTCTCAGCCATCATGGACATCATGTTGTCTCAGTGTTGTGGGAAGATCCTGGTTGGAGACCCTCACCAGCAGATCTACACCTTCAGGGGAGCGGTCAACGCTCTTCATCTAGTGGCACACACACACCTCTACGACCTCACCCAGGTACACACACACACACACACACACACCTCTACTACCTCACCCAGGTACACTACACACACACACACACACACACACACCTCTACTACCTCACCCAGGTACACACACACACACACACACACACACACCTCTACTACCTCACCCAGGTACACACACACACACACACACACCTCTACTACCTCACCCAGATACACACACACACACACACACACCTCTACTACCTCACCCAGGTACACACACACACCTCTACTACCTCACCCAGGTACACACACACACACACCTCTACTACCTCACCCAGGTACACACACACACACACACACACACACACACACACAGACACACACACCTCTACTACCTCACCCAGGTACACACACACACACACACCTCTACTACCTCACCCAGGTACACACACACACACACACACACACACCTCTACTACCTCACCCAGGTACACACACACACACACACACACACACACACCTCTACTACCTCACCCAGGTACACACACACACACACACACACACACCTCTACTACCTCACCCAGGTACACACACACACACACACACACACACACACACACACACCTCTACTACCTCACCCAGGTACACACACACACACACACACACACACACACACCTCTACTACGTCACCCAGGTACACACACACACACACACACACACACACCTCTACTACCTCACCCAGGTACACACACACACATACACACACCTCTACTACCTCACCCAGGTATACACACACACACACCTCTATTACCTCACCCAGGTACACACACACACACACACACACACCTCTACTACCTCACCCAGGTACACACACACACATACACACACACACACACACCTCTACTACCTCACCCAGGTACACACACACACACACCTCTATTACCTCACCCAGGTACACACACACACACACACACCTCTACTACCTCACCCAGGTACACACACACACATACACACACACACACACACCTCTACTACCTCACCCAGGTACACACACACACACCTCTACTCAGGCATGATAATCGCTCACCTTTTGTCGAAATTAGCCGTTTTGAATCCAAAATAGGTGACTTCCTTGAATCATATAGATCCGATGAGGTTTTTTTTTTTTGGGGGGGGGGGGAGCGGTCTCGTATCCTTCTCACCTTTTTCACCCCGACCTGTTTTAATGCCTGCTACTACCTCACCCAGGTACACACACACACACACACACACACCTCTACTACCTCACCCAGGTACACACACACACACACACCTCTACTACCACACCCAGGTACACACGCACACACACACACACACACACACACCTCTACTACCTCACCCAGGTACACACACACACACACACACACACCTCTACTACCTCACCCAGGTACACACACACACACACACACCTATACTACCTCACCCAGGTACACACACACACACACCTCTACTACCTCACCCAGGTACACACACACACACACACACACACACACTTCTACTACCTCACCCAGGTACACACACGCACACACACACACACACACTTCTACTACCTCACCCAGGTACACACACACACACACACACACACACCAGGGTTTCCGTTAGAAAAAATTGGCGCCGGTCAACGTGTCCGGGAAGATTTCAATTTACCGGACAAACGTGAGATATTCCGGTCATCATATTAAAATATAATATAACTTTTTGTCGCGGTGATTACTGTTGTGTAGCCTATATATGCCGTTTGATGTCTATTTCTCATCCGATACGATTAGATGCGAGCTATATAATAATATAGGCTTTCATGATTCGCATGCGCGCTATGCCATATGTCCAGCGCTGAACGCGCGCCACACTGGGAACTGAACAGACTGCATCGATCAATGAACGGACTCCACATTACGTTAACTGAAGTCTGTTAAATTGTTTGGGATTAATGTGAGTTTTCTATTTTCTCTTTCCAGTTTTACCCTTTTTTATCAATAAAACAACGTTATTTCTATAACCAGGTCTCGCTGGTTGGGAAGGCATTTAGTTTAACTGCCTGTCAAATCATACTTAATCGGACTCGGGAGTATGACAATGAGGAGAACATAACTGTTTATTGAGAAACAATTGATAGGTAGGCTGGGATACGTATATAAAGAAATACCACAATGTCTAGATTTATAACATTTTATTGAAAAGTGCAACATTCTCATATTCGTTGCTCCTCTCGTGAATCCGTTATTCCTCCCCGATGTTTTGCACGGTGAGCAGAACATTTTTCCTTCCCCATCTAAACGCAGCCAGGGGAAATTTTCTTTCCATTCAACTCGGAACCCTCGAGACTTTTTGGCTGGAGGAGCCACTACGGCGTCAGCCGCCTCCATCTCTTTAGAGTCAGACTTCTCCTCAGACTCATTGTAGCTTGGTAGTAATTGTTAAGCTTACGTCTTGCCATGTTTACCTCTCGCTCGCTATGGTGCACTTTGAGCTGCAACGTTTGCAGGTTAAAAGCGCTAGCCTATACAAATAAAAGTTATTATTATTATTATGGTGGCCCGCTACGCAGGGTTGCCAGATGGGCCGGGTTATCGCCGAATGGGCTACTGGGTTTAGCGGTAATAGACTGGTTAGGCTGTAAATGGTCAATCCCATCTGGCAACCCTGCCGCTAGGCAGGCTATTACCGCTGTTTCGCGGAGTCATCATGATGCCGGCGTCAAATCATATAATAATAAAAGAAATATATAGCCTATATATTCGTCTTTTTTAATATAGAAGGAATCAGAATGTGACAATTAAACTTTAGCGAATTGTATTCAAATTGTGCTTAGAGGGAATTATTTTCACCGGACATTATGACCGAAGAGGTTTAAATTTGTCGGACAGATTTTACCGGACAAAGACCGGTAATTACCGGTTAACGGAAACCCAGACACACACACACACATGCCTGAACTGTCATATCCAGGTTGTTCAAGTCGTGTCACTACTCAGGCTGTGTGTGTGTGTGTGTGTGTGTGTCTCCTCAGAGCTTTCGTTTCGGTGCTGATATCGCCTACATCGGAGCCACCATTCTCCACGTGTGTAAGAAAGAGAAGAAGATCCTTGTGGGAGGGAAGCAGGAGGGTGAGTAAGCACTGAGGAAACACTTCCATACGTGACCATGTTCCCCTCCTCCCCCTCTGTGTGTGTGTGTGTGTGTGTGTGTGTGTGTGTGTGTGTGTGTGTGTGTGTGTGAACATCTCACAACTGGGCTACAAATGTCATCTTTTAGTTTTCATGTTTGGCAGCCTGGGTCATGTTCACCAGCTGGTGGTTAGGGGCCTTCAGATGGGCCACATCTCCAAGAGAAAGGCTAAACAGTTAGCAGGGTATTGCTCCATATCTGCTATTATCAGTAGCCGCTCAATATGGAGACGGCGTTGCTTTTTGTACCCTTAGAGTAGATACTGTTTTACAGTAATGCTGTTGTATCTGTTAACCCACCTCTGTGTTAATATTGCGATGGTTGCTGTACAGTCACAAACGTAAATGAATGACTCCCAATGAACTGATTGCACTGATAGTGTTTATGTCCTTAATGCGCTTTGTATTTATGTGGACATAAATTAAGCATTTCAAATGTGTGTGTGTGTGTGTGTGTGTGTGTGTGTGTGTGTGTGTGTGTGTGTGTGTCTGTGTGTGTCTGTCTGTGTCTGTGTCTGTGTCTGTGTCTGTGTGTCTGTGTCTGTGTCTGTGTCTGTGTGTCTGTGTCTGTGTCTGTGTCTGTGTCTGTGTCTGTGTCTGTGTCTGTGTCTGTGTCTGTGTGTGTGTGTTTACAGGCAGTGTGCGAGGTACTACTGGGGACACACTGGACATCCTGAAGTCTGGGCTGAGTCCAGAGCAGGGGAAGATAGCCATCCTGGCGCGCAGCAACGCCACTGTGTTTGATGAAGCTGTGAGACTCATCACTGCCAATCCCCACTGTAGACTGCACATCGTAGGGGTCAGTGTCTTAAATGCGCTACACTCACACACACACACACACACACACACACACACACACACACACACACACACACAAACAACCCCTCAGCTGTGACTATTCAGAATAAAGCACCAGTGATAATAACAGTTCCTTAACAACATGGTGAATTGGAGAATTGTGAAAGAAAACAATGCCGTTAATACGTATTGTAAATTGTAGTGATTTCTGCCCTGCACTCAGAAACATAGTTCTCAAAACGACCACTGTTGTCACGGTAACGTGATAAACAAGTCTTTGTCATTCAAGTGTTGGCACGTGGACATTACCGCAACGTATGGTGAATAAACCAGGTTTGGAACACCTCTCGGCCAATCACAATGGACCTATCGCTAAAGCGGGGTACACACATAAGGATTTTCTGCGATTTCAGCGATTTTCGGATGGCTGAAAACAACAGAAAACGCCCGGTTATCAGATGGCTCTTAACATTTCCCTATAACAAAATCCTGGGGTGTGAAGTGTGTTAAGAGTCAATTCACTTCAATTGTGCAATCAACTCTCCCGGCAACCTGCTCGGAAAATGGGCGTGGCCGGCAATCGTAAATGTGAAATGTGTTCAATAATTACGAGCAGAAATCCTAGGGTTGCCAGATTGTTTGGTGGAATTAGCGGTTTTAGACTGTGGTTAGGGTGGAAAATTTCATTCCCATCTGGCAACCCTGCTCGCCAATCAAGAAGCGAGCTGACTTCTTCTTTTCGTTATTCGGCACTTTATTTGCCCTGTCGCACATGGTTGTCTCGTACAGGTCAGTCAGGGTACTACGTTAGATAATAATAACTTTATTTGTATAGCGCTTTTCCTGCAAACGTTGCGGCTCAAAGTGCTTTAATCATTATATAATCTTAATTTAATTATTTTGTCATTTAAAGGCAATATTAAAAGGATGGGTTCACGCGAGATTTCTGGCTTGGGGAACGAGACTCTAGTCCGGAATCTGTCGTTCCCCACGCCCATTTTCCGAGCAGGTTGAGAGTTGATTGAGAGTTGAGAGTTGATTGCACAATTGAAGAGAATTGACTCTTAACACACCTCACACCACAGGATTTTGTTATAGGAAAATGTTAAGATCCATCTGACAATCGGGCGTTTTCTCTCGTTTTCTGTCGTTTTCAGACATCCAAAAATCGTGCCAAAACCGGCCAAAAAATCCTTATGTGTGTACCCCGCATTAGCCACGGCCCCTTTGAAAACTCGGACAAACAAACAACGCTTCACTGACAGTGACTGACTGACCGACCGTGACTGAATGACATTCAATGACTTACAATGGCGGGAGTTGGCAAATTTCTGATTTCTGATTTACCACAGCAAGTAATAGACATGTTTTTCTTTTTACTTTTCACCATCAGATATTAGCGAGTTGGACAATTTCTATTTTGGGGCGTGGCTTAGCGATAGGTCCATTCTTGTTCTGAACAAACCGTTGTATATGACAAACACAGGCCAGGTGGAAAATCTTGAAGGTTATCTTGAAGGTTAGCTACTCTGAAAGGATAATTCCTTGTCTATCAACAGTTCTACCTTGTTTTACGTCAGATCTGGCCTTGCCCTGATTGGCTCTACTCATGAGAGGGATCAAAACTCAACCATAATAATCATAACAGCTGACTTGTAAGAGTTTCAATGAACGGTACCTCCAAATATGACCATACTTACAGACGACCATCTCAATTGCGACATTTGTTTCGTTGAGACATTCCATCAAATATCTACTACCTTGAATAAATAGTGCCTCGAATGAATAGGCGTACCTCGTTAACATCGGTTTTGTACCATCGACCCTTTTGACCTTTGAAGGGTCTCATCAGACTTAACAC
Source organism: Nansenia antarctica (assembly GCF_963989245.1). NCBI lineage: Eukaryota > Metazoa > Chordata > Actinopteri > Argentiniformes > Microstomatidae > Nansenia > Nansenia antarctica. The sequence continues at coordinate 44,095,150 of NC_137678.1, forward strand.
AGAGCTAATTGATTTTAGAACTCACCTGCAAGATGACTTAACGCCTATATGAGGAGCCAGAGCAAACTCTACCACCGTTTTCCATCACAAGCAACGTTAACCATGAACGTAGAAATGTGTCTTTCTTTATTTAGCCTTTATTGCATTCAATGGCTGCTGGGAATAAAAACTAAATATATATTGTAATCTTAAGTGTATCTATGACCTTGTTTTCCTGCCCCTTCACTTCCACGTCAGGGGGTTGAGAACTTTGGCCTGCAGAAGATTCTGGACATTTGGCGTCTGAGGCAGCCAGAAAACAGCCGGGGGGAAGGTAAGAGTACACACGCGCGCACGCACACACACACACACACACACACACAGAAACACACACACGCGCACACACACACACACACACACACACACACACACACACACACACACACACACACACATTTTAAATGCTTTATTTATGTCCACATACATGTACAATTCTAAAGGACATAAATATTAACAGTGCATTTTGATATCATGGAAACAATCTGTTACAGTAATGCTGAGCCAACAACCAGTTCTGCCACACACAGGATGTTATGATACCAGTGGGTTGACAGATACAGTATCAGTACTGTACAACAGACAGTATCCAGCTCATGGGTACAGGAAGCACCGCCTTCTCCATATTGAGCGGCTACCAATAACAGCGGATACTGAGCAATATTTTGCTAACTGTTTGGCCCTTCTCTTAGGTAGACCAGCCATTTGAAGGCCTCTAACAACATACTTATGAACACTCTCACACACACACAGACACACACACACACACACACACACACACAGACACAGACACAGACACAGACACAGACACACACACACAGACACAGACACACACACTCACACACACGGTTAGCCTGGGAGACATTCTCTTGTAGTTGGGTTCTGGGGGGAGAGATACCCACAGTTAAGTCATGGGATCACAATGTTGGGAAACTGGATTTGGAGCAAGGCCATACTATGAAATGGGAGGTAACGGAGGCTTCCTCTCATAAGAACTCTGCCCTGTTCTCTGTATCTGACTGACTCTGGAGAAACTCCTAGAGACACACTGTTGTACTCCTGCAAGCTTGTATTACAACGTATTATTTTTCATTGTTAGGGTTAGGGTTTGTGTGTGTGTGTGTGTGTGTGTGTGTGTGTGTGTGTGTGTGTGTGTGTGTGTATGTGTGTGTGTGAGTGGGTGTGAGTGTGAGTGAGTGTGTGTGTGAGTGGGTGTGAGTGTGAGTGAGTGTGTGTGTGTGTGTGTGTATGTGTGTGTGTGAGTGGGTGTGAGTGTGAGTGTGAGTGAGTGTGTGTGTGAGTGTGTCCTATGTGCATGTATGTGTAGATGTGCTACTGTTATAATTGATTTACATTATGATGAGATATTCATCATGTCTCAAAATCATATTGTATCTTATCTTACTTACCATCTTATCTTATCTTAGTACTACCTCTACTATACTACTTTTTCAAAACATATCAATAATAATTCAACACATAAGTTCAGTCCATTCAAAGTGGAGGAGGGGTCAAGCTGTCAATCAGAGGGTGAGGGACCCAAGTCTCAGACACAGGAAGTCCATTTCCTCAGCCAAATCTGGAACCCCGGAAACGACTTCCTGTTTCTGCCTTTTCCTTGGAGGCTCCACCACCACCACCTCCTCCTCCTCTTCCTCCTCCATAAGTCTGGCCTTCCTCTTCTTCAGCAATGCTACTGAACAAATGATGGCCTCTCTATCTCTCTGGTGGTCACTCAAAGCCCTGGACATCATTCCCAGGGCTTAAAGTACTCCGGCACAGTGCCGGATTTCCGGCGCGGGAGAATAAAAAATAAAAAAAATAAAAAATGCAATTGCGGCGACGTGGTGGCGGGGGCGCTGTTTCACAAATAACTTAGCTTTCGGGTTTGCTAGCGAAACAGCTGATAGTTGATGTTGACTGCTCAAGGAGAATACATATTTGAAAGTACAGAATGCCTGAGAGCCTTATATTGCATTATATTACATTATATTTTGAATGGCCATCTGGTGCCTGAATATAGTTTTTTCCTTTACATATATAATGACATTTCCACCATAAATTGATGGCGAAAGGGCACAAATTGGTGCATATCAATTCACCAGAATGCAAGAAATTAAGTGTTTGATGCTCGTTTAAGGACCCCCAGACAGCCCTGCTTCATGGGTCCCCCCCGATGTCAAACACCACTGGTACCACCTCCGCCTCATTTTGAGCCAGGAAAAACCCTGAGTAGTGACGGGGAAGCCTTATGTGACGTGGTGCCAAGAAGGAGAATATAAGTGATAGTGGCTTAATAAGTAATCAGTTTGTTCTTTTAAAGACATGTATATATTTTATTCTGTATTGTTATAGTGATAGTGGCTTAATAAGTGATGCAATCAGTTTGGCCTTTTAAAGACATCTATTTTTATTTATTTTTTATTAAGTATAAAACAGTATTATGAATGAATGAATGGTCTTTATTGTCATTACAGTTTTTTCCAATTGCTAAAACACAAAAGCCAATTCTCTAAACCAAATGACCAGTTCTCTAAACACATTTAATAAAACTAGCTCCCATTTGCCAAAACCATAAACACATTTCACATGAAGACACAATTCACAAAACACAATCCTCCTTTTCTCATAAATCTAAACGTCAAAATGTCAAATTCTCAAATTAAAGCTTGTGATGCAAAATGCTTGCCACAGTCAGCAACATTTTAACACAATGAACACACCTGGCTTCATTCATTAAACATAACGACTCAAAATGTAAGACACTTGTTGCAAATGATTGTGGTGTGTGTGTGTGTGTGTGTGTGGTATAGTTCCATAAATAAATAAAAAAACATCACACCCTGAACATTGTTTTCAGTGAGTATTGTTGTGTGTAATGGATCCTCTGTAGTGTTTGCATTGAGTTGTGATACAGTACAGTATTGTACATGTTACGGTACATGTGGGAATACGGTAACATTTTTCAAACCTTTATTTACGTAAAACTCGATAGGACAACAGTGCAACAACTTCGCGGCTGAACTTTAGTAAAATTTCGGACATCATATGCCATTTAAAGGGGGGAAATAGATATCTAAAAATGCATGACTATCATGCAAAATCAGCCTTACTGTAATGTAAAATATGTAATGTTAGATATAACGTTAGACAGGGAGCGCAGATTTATTTTTATGCATGACTATCATACATGTGGGAAAACTAGGGTTAGGGTTAGGTGCTAGGGTTACAGTAAGGTTAGGGTTAGGATTAGGGGTAGGGTTTGAGTTTGAGTTTTGAAGAGAGAAGGTGTGGTTTTGCTTATGTAGCTTTAGAAAAGTGTGTTGTGTTTAGAGTTTTGGGAAAATGGAGGAAAGTTTTGTGAAATGTGTTTTAGCAATTGAGAACAACTGTAATACAGTACAGGTACCATACAACGAAATTTAGGAGGGGGGGCTCCCCTGGTGCTTGGAAAAAGACTAAAAACACGAGGGCCAAGGGTAAAATAAAAAAGGGAAAAGAGCTGGTTTACATAAATAAAGGCTATGTACACTATCTACTATACTACTATACTATACAATAAAACACTGTGCTGTACTCTATGCTATGCTATAAATATCCTAACTTTTCCTATATCTGAACCTTATGTACACAAGGGTTGTCATATTGCACATAGTATTGTTGCACATTCATTTAAAGTATTAATGCATTTTAACATTGAGACATATATTTTGTATTGACTATAAAATAGTATTAATGCATTTAAACAGTGAGACAAGAAGCTGTCTTCTGTACCCGCTCTCCCAATATCTCAAACTGTGACCCCCCCCCCAAGAAAAAGTTTCAGGCACAGGATATTTTCCCACTTTAAGCCCTGCATTCCCTTGTCGATGTGGACCAGACGACCCTTATCCTGCTCAGACAGGTTCTGGTCGTTCATGATCTGGTAGCAGTGGTGCTGGAGCACGGTCATGTTGTGTCTGAACCGCTGCTCCCAGTTCAGCCAGGTGTCCCAGGGTGGGAGACCAGGGGCGGCTGCCTGCACAGGTGTGTGAGGCTGAGGAGAGGGAGGCTGTAGAAGAAGTCATGATACATTTCTGAATAATTCTTGTTACAATGTAATTTCTTCACAAATGATGCAGTTTTACAAATACTTAGAGAGTTGTAGAGAGTTTTGGGGGTGAGAGAGAGGTACTCACTGGAGATGTGAGCCGAGGCTTGGTTGCACACCTGCCTCCCTCCCCTGCAGCAGAGAGCACCTGGAGTGTGGCAGAACGGTCAACTTGTTGAGTATGGACGCTCATTTTTGAAAAATGTGGAATTTTAGCTTGTTGAAATAAGTCACAGGTCTAGTCTTGGGGTTGTTGCCACCAAAACTGAATTCCATTCAACATTGCTGGCTATCAACCAAACATTCTAATCTCAAACATTCTGCTGAAGTTGCTAGGATTGATTGTGACATCAACATATTCAAAAGTAATTGCATCTTTATAATTCTTAGTTTCTATGGCAATGAGTAAAATGTGTATATTTTCAAATCATATTTTGCGCTCAGCAACCAAACATTCTAAATTCAGAGATTCTTAATGATTGTGATGGCATCAAATCTACTGTGTGTGTGTGTGTGTGTGTGTGTGTGTGTGTGTGTGTCTGTCTGTGTGTCTGTGGGTGTACGTGTGTATGTCAGGGTATCCGCGGTGTGTTGAAAAGTATTAAAAGTTGATAAATCAATTTTGGGAAAATCAAGACCTGTAATAAGTATTAAAAAGTCTTATGAGGTCTTATGAGGTCTTGAATTTTGTTGGTATTTTTCTGAATTAGACTCTGTCCAAAGAGTTTGAGTCCTATTTTTTTTTGTAAAAGTTCGTGAATGTATTAGTTTTATTAAAAAACAAAGATAAACCGGAAATTCTGTTGTATGATAGTGGTCTAGTCTATTGCAAACTAAAACTGTTAAGTTAAAGGTGTCACTGATGTAAACGGTTACAGCTTGAAGTGGCGGTGAGGTCTGGAAGAATATTGACACGGTCTTTAAAAAGTCTTAGAAAGGTATTGAAATTAACCTCAAGATTCCTGTATATACCCTGTATTAGATTTGTGTGTGTCTTCATTCACAGACTTTGGGAGTTTGATACCCAACCAAATTTATTAGGGAGAAAGGAGTATTCCTCCACGGGCCGTAATAAAAGCCTAAAACCTTCTCTCTCCCCTGGCCTAAAACCTTCTCTCTCCCCTGACCTAAAACCTCCTCTCTCCCCTGGCCTAAAACCTTCTCTCTCCCCTGGCCTAAAACCTTCTCTCTCTCCTGGCCTAAAACCTTCTCTCTCCCTGGCCTAAAACCTTCTCTCTCCCAAGGCCTAAAACCTTCTCTCTCCCAAGGCCTAAAACATTCTCTCTCCCAAGGCCTAAAACCTTCTCTCTCCCAAGGCCTAAAACCTTCTCTCTCCCAAGGCCTAAAACCTTCTCTTCTTGGGAGATTCAAGACCTTGGTGCTCGCCTACCGGGTGGCAAAGGGAACAGACCCTATCTACTTGCATAAAGGTGTCTGCTAAATGTAAAACATGTTCATGTTTATCTCCCCCTCCCATCCCCCCTGTGGTGCAGGAATAATTCAGGACAGCTTCATCCGGAACTTTGCCAGGAGTACAACGCTGGGGGGTTACCAGGGGCTGAAGCAGTACGCCACCAACACAGAGGACCGCGAGCTGGAGGTCAAACTGGCCATCGTGGAGAAGTACAACAGCCGCATCCCCGAACTGGTGCAGCGCATCTGCGGCTGCACCGAGAGCCACCCTCACAACGCAGGTACACACACACACACACACACACACACATACACACACGTTTAAACGACATAGACATAAAACACCACAATGGTACAGAAGGCTTAGCTACAGATGGGTCAGTGATATAATAATAATAATAATAATAATAATAATAATAATAATAATAATAATACATTAGACTTATATAGCGCTTTTCTACAGTAGACACTCAAAGACGCTTTACAAACTGAAAAGATCGAGTAGTAATAATAAAAAGACACAAAAAAGAAATGAAAGAAAGTAGTCTTATACATTTTTGTATTACTAAATCAAAATCTAAGTGTCTTTGTAGGACAATCTACTCTGTATACTGCAATTATAGATTTCGGGCGGAGAAGCAGCGAACAAGCAACGCCAGTGTCCTCTCTCGACAGGCATAAAAAATACAAATAAAAAGTGATCATGAAGTAAACATCAATCACTATGACCCCTGCTTCCTTCAAACAAACTCTTCAGTTCCACCTGAGTTCAAAAGACGGAGGTACAAATACACTGTGATTACTGTACACACACACGACTGTTTCCATGCGTGTTCAGGTTTGAGAGTCTCTCTCTCTCTCTCTCTCTCTCTTTCTCTCTCTCTCTCTCTCTCTCTCTCTCTCTCTCTCTCTCTCTCTCTCAGATTTCATCCTGGGGACGGTCCACAAAGCCAAGGGGTTGGAGTTTGACACGGTGGTGGTCACCGACGACTTCGCCAAAGTGTTTTGGCGAAGCGACTTCGCGACTTCAGCGACTTCGCTAGTGTTCAGAGGTGTGTGTGTGTGTGTGTGTGTGTGTCTCTTGTAAAGGCTCATTCATGGAGAATGACAAAATGTTCTTCCTCTCTCCACTTCATCAGATCCAGATGTTGTACATAACATCTGTACATAACATCTGTTTACATAACATCTGGTTACATTGCGCCAAACGCGGATGGTAGCTTAGCATTGGCGCGGCTATATGACGTCATCAGTGGTGAACAAAGCGCGGACCCACAGGCAGTCCATATAATCGCCGGAGACTTTAATCATGCTGACCTGAAGGTAGTACTACCGAAGTTCTATCAGCATGTTAAATGTGCAACAAGAGGAGAAAAAACACTGGATAAGGTATACACCAACATCAAGCTTGCTTACAAGGCTAGACCGCTAGCTCATCTAGGCATGTCTGACCATGTGTCAATCCTCCTGATCCCAGCCTACACTACCATGAGGAAAAGTGCTCCCATCACCACTAAGACTGTCAGAACCTGGCCAGCAGGGTCCGCTCCACTGCAGATCTGCCTCAATGACACCTCATGGCAGGAATATGAGCATGAGGACCTGGAACAGTTCACGTCGTCGGTTCTGAACCACATAGTGAACTGCACCAACTCAGTCACCGTGGACAAACGGGTCCGGGTCTACCCCAACACGAAGCCATGGATGACTGGGAAGGTCCAAAAACTGATCAATGAGAGGGACAACGCCTTCGCAGGGAAGGGCACACTGCTGTACAGCACCACCAGGGCTAACCTAAAGCGCGGCATCCGGGAGGCCAAGGCAGACCACAGAGAGAAGATTGAGGAATGCTTCCTGAGCAACGACTCCAGGCGGGTGTGGCAGGGGGTTCAGCACATGACAAACTTCAGAGCCTTCCTTCTACGCCCGGTTCGACGAGGGGCGAACGGAGGTAACCACAACACAAACACCACTCTCTCCAGCTCTCAGCAGCCTCACCCTCACAGAGCATGAAGTGAGACGCGTGCTGAAGGCGGTGGACCCCAGGAAAGCCTCAGGGCCGGATGGCGTCCTGGGACGGGTGCTGAGGGAATGCGCCGACCAGCTGGCCGGGGTTTTCACCAACATCTTCAACCAGTCCCTGTCCCAGGCCACCATCCCACCCTGCCTGAAAACCTCAACTATCATCCCAGTCCCGAAGAAAAGCACGGTGAGCTGCCTAAACGACTACCGCCCGGTGGCACTCACACCAATCATCATGAAGTGCTTCGAGAAACTAGTCCGGGCCCACATAGTCACATGCCTCCCGCCCAACCTGGATCCTTACCAGTTCGCCTACAGAGCCCACAGGTCCACAGAGGACGCCATCGCGACGACTCTCCACTCCACTCTATCCCACCTGGAGAGGGGAAACAGCTACGCGAGACTGCTCTTTGTGGACTTCAGCTCTGCCTTCAACACCATCCTTCCAGACAGGCTAGTGACCAAACTACTAGACCTGGGACTATCACACTCTATATGTGCATGGATCAAGGACTTCCTGTCCGACCGCCCCCAGAGGGTGCGGGTGGGCTCCCACACCTCCACAGCCCTCAGACTCAGCACTGGGTCCCCCCAGGGCTGCGTGCTAAGCCCCATCCTCTACAACCTCTACACCTACGACTTCACCCCCGTCCACCCCAGCAACTCCATCGTAAAGTTTGCAGACGCATCTCGGGGTGGGACGCATCTCGGGGGGGGACGAGGCGGCGTACAGGGATGAGGTAGAGCAGCTGAGCAAGCTGTGCAAGGTTAACAACCTGCTGCTGAACCAGTCAAAGACCCAGGAAATCATCGTGGACTTCAGGAGGAAAAAATCTGAGGTCCAGCCCCTGCTCATCGACGGAGGGAGCGTGGAGAGAGTCTCAACCCTCCGATTCCTGGGGGTGCACATACAGGATGACCTGTCCTGGAAGAACAACACAGCAGCCATCATCAAGAAGGCACAACAGCGGCTCTTCTTCCTGAGAGTCCTCAGGAAGGACCACACCAGACAGGAGATACTGGTGGCCTTCTTCCGCTGCGCAGTGGAGGGCATCCTCACCTACTGCATCTGCAACTGGTTCTCCAGCTGCACAGCCGCAGAGAGAAATGCGCTACAGAGAGTCGTGAGAACGGCCCAGAAGATCACCGGCGCCCCCCTCCCCTCTCTGGAAGAGCTGTACAACACACGCTGCCTCAGGAAGGCCTCCAAGATCTCCAGAGACCCATCCCACCCTGGGTACGAACACTTTGCCCGGCTGCCCTCGAACAGGCGGTACAGGACCATGTTCGCAAGGACAAACAGACTGAAGCTCAGTAGGGCTGCCACAAACGATTATTTTCATAGTCGACTAGTCACCGATTATTTTAACGATTAGTCGACTAATCGGATAATACATTACAGCTTATCGCACAATTACTCAATCGCTCTTATTTAGCTATCATCTTCTAAATCAGCTTCTAAATTTAGCTTGAAGTTGTTAGTTGTTGTTGTAGGCATGTGCTAACTAAAAATAAAGACAATTAAAATGATTGTTCACTCAAAAATAGATATTTTAATGAACTTTGCAGATTTATTTCTGGCATCACTTGCATGTAATGTAAAGAGTAGTAGAGAGTGCAAACTGCTCAGTAAAATGAGGTAGGCTAGGCACTAGGCAACCAAAAGAATACAAAAACAAAAATAAATACTTGTACAGAGTACAAAAGTTTTGCTTTCCATAGTAGAACGCGCCTTCTTAGCACTGTAACGTTAAGACAATATTTTTAGCTATTTGATAAGTATCGCTTTGATGACAACGTTACAGCACATAACGTAAAATAATGTAAGAAGGCTTTTAACGTAACGATATCGTTAGCCAATAACAAGCTAACTAGCTTACCGAGACGAGCCATCGTCTTCCTCGTCATCTGCCACAACGTGCTTCCTTTTGAGATGCTCGAGCATCATAGACGTGCTGCCATGATAAGCGAGTTCAGCTTTGCAAATTGTATTTTTTACATTCTTTTTTTCAACGTTGTGGTTGAAATGCCCCCACACTTTAGACGTACGAGGACGGGAAGACATTTCTCTCTGTTTGTTTTTCCGGGGATGTCACGTGTGCCCCGGATGACCGACACTGCGCATGTACATCAAAGACACTGGGAGACGCTAGCCAGTGGCAGCTTCAGGGAATTAAAAAATAAAAAATAAAAAATAATCTTATTTCAGCTCCAAAAATACATGCGACGACGTCGATTACCAAATATGTCGGCGACAATTTTGGTAATCGACGTCGTCGTGACTAGTCGACTAATCGTGGCAGCCCTAAAGCTCAGCTTCTACCCCAGGGCCATCCAGGCCCTGAACACAGCAAAGACCTAGGTTCTGGGCCCTGGACAGTCTGGACGGATTGATGGCAGCTGCTGGATTGAAAAAAAAAAACAGGTGTAGTGCTGAGGCACAAATGTGTACATTTCAAGCCTGCAAACTGTGACACTTTAAATGAATGTGCAATAACACTATGTGCAATATGACAACCCTAGGGTACATAAGGTTGCAGAGAAATAGGAAATGTTAGAATAGGTATAGCATAGCATAGAGTACAGCACAGTGTTTTATCTGTACAGTATAGTATAGTGGATAGTGTACATAGCCTTTATTTATGTAAACCAGCTCCTTTCCCTTCTTGTTTTTTTAGTTTTTTTTTTCTTTCCTAGCACCAGGGGAGCCACCCCTCCCAAATTTTGTTGTTTGGTACCTGTACTATAGCAATGACAATAAAGACCATTCATGTTGCTCTCTCTGCTCCATCACCATGTATGGACATAGAGAATCACCATGTATGGACATAGAGAATCACCATGTATGGACATGGAGGTTCTGAGAAGAAAAAACACACTGTTTTCATCGTTCTTCTTCTTTTGTTATTCATTAGTTTTTCAACCCGTGTGTGTGTGTGTGGAGCTCTCAGAGAGAAGATTTAGTGTGTCTGTGTGTGTGCATATGTTTTTTTTTCTGTGTGTGTGTGCATATTTTTCTCAGTTTTTCTCTTTGTGTGTGTGAGTGTCTCTGTGTGTGCACGAGTGTTCCTCAGAGGAGCAGATCAGCCAATCGGAGCGCAACGATAATCGTTTGTGTGATTTCGGAATTCATATTTTGGTGTGGCTTTTGGTTTGGCTCATAGGGATTTGCATCTATGGAATCTATTAGACAGTTCTGATTCTAATACAGAGAATTGGAGTCAGGCCTGTCACTGTGCTGTTGACCTCACCTCACCCCCCCCCTCCTCTCCCCTCCACAGCTGATGATGTCCCAGAGGACGAATGGAATCTGCTGTATGTGGCGGTGACGCGGGCCAAGAGCTCTCTGATCATCACCAAGTCCATCACCAACCTGCTCACACTGGCTGGGGTGAGCACTGCTCCCATACATACAACTGATCTATCTATCTATCTATCTATCTATCTATCTAACTATCTAACTATCTATCTATCTATCTATCTATCTATCACTGCCCCTCCATATCTCCCCACAACACACTCTTGCTTCATAACCCCCCCCCCCCCTTCTCTCTCTCTCTCTCTCTCTCTCTCTCTCTCTCTCTCTCTCTCTCTCTCTGTTCTCACCATCTCTGACACCTACTCAGGTGGTTTGGAAACAGGATGTCGAGTGTGGTCATGAGTTCTCAGAACGACTCTCGGCTGGTTTCCGTCAAATCAGTTTTAAGGTCAAAAACAGAAACAGATGATCTCTGCTTCAGAGACGATTAACGCCCTGTCACTCTGTCCCTCTGTCCCTCCCCACCCCCCCACGTCAGGAGTACTTCCTGAGGTCAGAGTTGACCGATGCCCTGCTGACGGAAGGCCAGCCGCCCCTCTGCTCCGTGCGGGAGTGTAAGAACTCCATCATGGCCGACTCGGCCATCGCCATGCGCAAGCTGCCCATCCGATACGTAAGTGGGCCTCCCGTCTGCCACAACAGAACAATGGCTGATTATTGGATGTATGTATGTTTTTCCTTTTGTCCATGTAGCATTCCTTACTTTCTCCTTACTCACAGACACACACGCACGTGAGTAGATGGGCCATATCACGCGTTTTGGCGGCAATGGTTATAAAACAAGATTTACCTGTCACATACGGCATGTGCCTCCGTACGTGTGTACGTGCGTGCGTGTGTATTACTCCCTCTGATATCCCTCCCACTCATAGCCATGCTGAATGTCTCTCTCTCTCTCTCTCTCTCTCTCTCTCTCTCTGTCTCTCTAGATGGAGAGTGCAGACTCTGGGGGTCCAGTGTGTGAGAGCTGTGTGTGGCAGCGCATTGGCCCCACCGCATGTCTTCTGGCCCCACCAGAGAAGCTCCAGACTTTGCCCCAAACACAGGAGCGCCTGGAACTGCCCATCCACTATGCCATCATCTATGCTATCTTTTAGGAGTGCCTTGATATCTATGCCAACTAGGCTATCTTTTAGGAGTGCCTTGACCCACCCTTCTAAACCCTGTCAGTCAGACTGATCAACCGTGCTGATTGGATGTTGGGATATAAATGAAATCATTCTTATACTGTATGTGCAATATGTATGTTTAAAAAAAATAAAAATACTGTGAACTTTTATTGTGAACAAAGTGTGTGTGTGTGTATGCAGGCCTGTAACAAATGTTCAAAAAGACATTTATTTATTTTTACGTTTTTTACATGTTTTTTATTGACAGATACAGTAGAGATTTAGACAGGAATGATGGGTGAGAGAGAGAGAGGAGGGATGACATGCAGGATATGTCCCCAGCCAGAATCGAACCGGAGACCCTGCGGTTTCATGGTCAACGCTTAACCTGCTACGCCACCTAAGCGCCCCTAAAAATAAATGTTATGATAATAAAGAGGCATGGTTTACAGACATGGTTTACAGACATAGTTTACAGACATGGTTTATAAACATGGTGTACAGACATGGTTTATAAACATGGTCTACAGACATGGTTTATAAACATGGTTTATAAACATGGTTTACAGACATGGTTTATAAACATGGTTTACAGACATGGTTTACAGACATGGTTTACAGACATGGTTTATAGACATGGTTTATAGACATGGTTTATAAACATGGTTTACAGACATGGTTTACAGACATGGTTTATAAACATGGTTTACAGACATGGTTTACAGACATGGTTTATAAACATGGTTTACAGACATGGTTTATAAACATGGTTTACAGACATGGTTTATAAACATGGTTTACAGACATGGTTTACAGACATGGTTTACAGACATGGTTTATAAACATGGTTTATAAACATGGTTTACAGACATGGTTTACAGACATGGTTTACTTCATAGGTTGCTGTGTTATTACATTATCTGGGTCACATAACAGTGAAACAATTATATTGTTAATCGCAATTATTTCTGGGACAGAAAAACGTGTGTGTGTGTGTGTGTGTAGCCATGCGATGGATGTTACTCTTAACCCTACAGACAACAGTGTGATGTGTGTGAGAGAACACAACCAGATATCCATTGGCAGAACATGCTTGTTTATTAGGGTGATATGATAAAGGGAAGGGGGGGCATTCGTGTTCATGTCACAACTTCATAATACAAAACATTCTCTCACTCACACAAACATACACAGGTCATTGCTATAGGTGTAAAAGCTAGCATCGGTTCACTAGTGACCAAACTACTAGACCTGGGACTATCACACTCTATATGTGCATGGATCAAGGACTTCCTGTCCGACCGCCCCCAGAGGGTGCGGGTGGGCTCCCACACCTCCACAGCCCTCAGACTCAGCACTGGGTCCCCCCAGGGCTGCGTGCTAAGCCCCATCCTCTACAACCTCTACACCTACGACTTCACCCCCGTCCACCCCAGCAACTCCATCGTAAAGTTTGCAGACGACACCACCGTGGTGGGCTGCATCTCGGGGGGGGGACGAGGCGGCGTACAGGGATGAGGTAGAGCAGCTGAGCAAGCTGTGCAAGGTTAACAACCTGCTGCTGAACCAGTCAAAGACCCAGGAAATCATCGTGGACTTCAGGAGGAAAAAATCTGAGGTCCAGCCCCTGCTAATCGACGGAGGGAGCGTGGAGAGAGTCTCAACCCTCCGATTCCTGGGGGTGCACATACAGGATGACCTGTCCTGGAAGAACAACACAGCAGCCATCATCAAGAAGGCACAACAGTGGCTCTTCTTCCTGAGAGTCCTCAGGAAGGACCACACCAGACAGGAGATACTGGTGGCCTTCTACCGCTGCGCAGTGGAGAGCATCCTCACCTACTGCATCTGCAACTGGTTCTCCAGCTGCACAGCCGCAGAGAGAAATGTGCTACAGAGAGTCGTGAGAACGGCCCAGAAGATCACCGGCGCCCCCCTCCCCTCTCTGGAAGAGCTGTACAACACACGCTGCCTCAGGAAGGCCTCCAAGATCTCCAGAGACCCATCCCACCCTGGGTACGAACACTTTGCCCGGCTGCCCTCGAACAGGCGGTACAGGACCATGTTCGCAAGGACAAACAGACTGAAGCTCAGCTTCTACCCCAGGGCCATCCAGGCCCTGAACACAGCAAAGACCTAGGTTCTGGGCCCTGGACAGTCTGGACGGATTGATGGCAGCTGCTGGATTGAAAAAAAAAAATCAGGTGTAGTGCTGAGGCACAAATGTGTACATTTCAAGCCTGCAAACTATGACACTTTAAATGAATGTGCAATAACACTATGTGCAATATGACAACCCTAGGGTACATAAGGTTGCAGAGAAATAGGAAATGTTAGAATAGGTATAGCATAGCATACAGCACAGTGTTTTATTTGTACAGTATAGTATAGTGGATAGTGTACATAGCCTTTATTTATGTAAACCAGCTCCTTTCCCTTCTTGTTTTTTTTGTTTTTTTTTCTTTCCTAGCACCAGGGGAGCTGTCATGCCAAAACCTGCTTCTGCCAAAAGCTGCAGGGCCATCAGCGGCCTAATCGTTTAGAACGCGTCACGACCAGCTGGCGACTGTGACGTCAGTCTAGTGTTTTTAAATCTTCCGTTTTGGCCGCCATTAGCTAAAAGCTGTAATTTGGCTCTACAAGTGTTAATATGTCATTTTATGAAGTTTTAATATGTTTTCAGGCGAGAAAGTAACCATATATATTCACAAAATGTATCCGGTTTATCAAAATAACCCGTTTATATATCTGATCTGACGGTTTTTTCCCCACTTCTGAGAGCAGACTGGACACATTTAGGTTGTGTCAGCAGATTAACGTGTGTATGTTAAACTGCGAAGACAATGTAATCTTCTTGCACTTGAATAGCATTAAGGTTGATGCAGGCTCACTAGTCAGCTATATAATATATAACATTTTATATGAAAACACATGCTAATTTCACACGTAACTCGCTCCGCTAACGTAGTACGGAGTTGGCTAGTTAAACCACATCAGAGCACAGAGCACCTCGGGTTGGGAGAGCCCTATAAGACCCCGACTATCAAATAAAAGCAGAACGGAATAAACGTTATTAAATACAACGTTATAAAATGCAAGTGTGCACAGCACACACACACACAGAGGAAATCGCGCAATCAGCAGGGAGAGAGCCCGGAGCGCACGCACGTCTCGGGCGGAGACCTTGGTAAAATCATATCCCCCTGTCCAATACAATGTTGGCAATATTCTCTATTGGTTAAGTGCTCCTGGTTTCAAAAGAAAGAAACAGAGGTCTGATCAGCAGATCATTTCTCATAAAGTTGCAAACGCAACTTGAGCCTTAGGGACTAAGCATCCTAAAACAATGCACAGCAATTCAACTTAATTTAAAAAATGCGCGTTTCGTTCAAGATCCATTAGAGTAGGACATGTACAGTCATATGTAACTTTTGGACTAGTATAGTAGTTGATATTGTAATAAAACATGCCAATGTCAGACGATGAACAAACACACCACGAGTCCACACTGATTCAGAAAACGGAATAAAAAACGGTTGACCTCAAAAAGAAAGTAAGACAGAAGTCATTAGTTTTGTCCATACAAGTATGTCCATAACTGTTACAAGATCATAGTTTTAGCAAGTACATGACCTTGTTGCAGAACTCTTTGCCCTGGTCAGTCAGGATGACCTCCGGCGCACCATGGGTGTGGAAGATGTCTATCAGGGCCTGGGATGTTGCCACTGCCGTCTTGTCCTAGCAGTGTATACACACAGGATATGGTACTATTATATTAATACTTATAATGTTAATTTTAAGATGAAAATTGGGATACATGGTGATGAACTGTTCAAGTACAATACATTCAAGTATTTTAAAAAGCATGGTCATGATCATTATATTTGAGAAAACAACACTAAACACAGATATAACACACCTGGATAGGAATAGCCTCCACCCACTTGGTGAAGAAATCTGTCGCTGTGAGGCAGTAGCGATTGCTATTCTTGGATGAGGCCTTGAACGGTCCGATGAGGTCCACACCTAGCAAGAAAAATGTGTTGGCATACTCTAACATTGGACAAGCGGAAGTAAAACATTCACACTAAAAGAGCATACTGAAAGAAAGCATGGTGGGAAACAAGTCAAAACCCAAAAAATTAATTGGGATATAAAAGTGTAGAACTCACCAATCATGTACCACGGTGAAACAGGCTTGATGCTCTTCAGCTCAGGGGCTTCAGTCTTCACCTTCTCAAACCTCTGGCAAGCCACGCAGGTACGGACCTTGAAACAAACAGTAAAGTGCAAGTTGAAATGAAATGTGAATGAATTAATGAATATTATCTGTGTGTAAAATACAATCTTGCTACTGTTTGTAAAACATAAAAACTAACTAAAGAAATAATAGATTTGCTTGCCCAGTCTTTCACATCCTTCACAATGCCAAACCAGAAGAAGCGCTGATTAATCTTGCCAATCATGCGCTTCACTCCGAAGTGACCGGCATGGACCTCGGTCAGCACTGCCTCCCTTTCCTCGTCTGACATGATGACCCTCCTTTGTGGCTGTCCCTTCTTGGGCCTCAAATACATGCGACCATCTACAACATCAAAAGGATTAGAGAAAAGAGACCAGGACTTGTTAAATAAATAAAAATTTTAACAGTAGTACACTACTTTATTGCTTTATGGGTTAATTTAACAAATCTTACCCTGAAGCATGTATTTCTCAGCTGCTCTCTGGAGAGAACACTTCTTCACCGCAGACATATCCTCCTGGAACTGGGCTTTGGACAGATATAAGAAAATGTCACTGTGGCTGGTATAGGATGCCATATCTATTATCTGATATGTATAATAATTGTGTATATATATATTAAAACAGATAAAACACAATTTCACTAGAAAACAATCAATAAATGGTTGGAAAGCTAGCTATCAATGCCCTGAGGTAAATTGTGTGTGTGTGTGTGTGTGTGTGTGTGTGTGTGTGTGTGTGTGTGTGTGTGTGTGTGTGTGCGTGTGTGCGCGTGTGTATATAAACAGATAAAAAAACAATTTAATTAACTAGCAAGCAATCAATAAATGGCTAACTAGAAATAAATCACTACAATTTGACTAACTAATAACAGCTAGCTATAACAGCTAGCTATCCAAGTTAGCTAGTTCGAAATAAATCACAATCTAAAATCTAAAATAAAACAATTTACAATACAAGCACAATATAAGAGGGGTTATCTGTAGTAGTTCTCTAGTAGTTCTCTGTAGTAGTAGTAGTAGTAGTAGTAGTAGTAGTAGTAGTAGTAGCAGCAGGTGTTTCGTGTAGCAGGTCTTTCGTCGTGCAGCAGCAGAGCAACATGGTGGAGTAAAGTGCTGCGGGAGGATTAAACACAGCGCACTAGAATGACGTCACAGTCACCACCTGGTCCTGACGCGTTCTAAACGATTATTGATTGATTGATTGATTGATTGATTGATTATACTTTATTGTCCCCGAGGGGAAATTTGTCTTGGGCATGGTACTTTCATGCTTCAAGTGCAACAGAGACACATACAACATACAGTAGACAAAGTAAACAACAGGACAGCAACAAACATTGAGTGACATTGGCAGCAGTTTCCACCTGGACATGGCATCATTTGGTATAAATATATATTGCACATAACCCTTCAAGTGGTGTTTTCGAATATTGCACATGGCCCTTCAAGTGGTGTCTAAGATAAAGTGCAGGTGCTGGTGATCATGTCCTAATCATCGTTTCTGCTTGAGCGAATTGATTAGTTTAATGGAGAATGGGACAAATGATAGTTTTAAGAGCTTATAGTTACATCTTGGCATGCGAAGCCTTCTACCTAGGGGGAGAACTTCGTATTCTGTGGAGAGCGGATGTTGGGGGTCTGCGATTATCTTGTTAGCCTTGTCCAGGACAGCTTTTTCATATAGTTTATTTAGGATCACATAGTCTCTTTCACCTACAATTTTCATAGCTGTTTTGTGAATGCTGACTAGTCTGTTTTTTTGTTGTACAGTTAAGTTGCCAAACCACACAATTATTCCATATCTGATTACACTTTCAACAATGGACTGATAGAAAATTCTCATGATCTGCTTTCTCACCCCATAAAGTCTGAGTCGCCTCAGGTGATAAAGCCTCTGCTGTAGTTTGTTACATAAGCTGTCTAAGTGTGTATTCCAGCAGAGATGGTTGTCTAATTGAATACCTAAGTACTTATAAGAGGGCACCTGGATGATTGTTTGGTCTTTAACGACCACAGGCTCATGGTCAGTTACCTGCCTTGGGTCTAACACAACCTCCTGAGTTTTGGTGAGGTTTAAGATGAGATGGTTGCTGTCGCACCATTTAGTGAATATGTTAATCTCATCATGGAGCACCGAGGGGTCTGTATCTTTATCAAGGAGACTTAGAATTGCAGTGTCATCAGCATATTTTATAATATGGTTGCTTGGGTGGTTACTTTTACAGTCGTTGGTGTATACTGAGAAAAGATATGGGGACAGAACGCAACCTTGGGGGACACCTGTACTGCAGTGTTTAGTCACTGACAGTGTTCCATTGACTTTCACTTGCTGTTCTCTTTCTAACATGAAGGAATGGATCCATTTGATTAAAGTACTATTGACACCCATGTCTTTGAGCTTTCCTAAGAGCACGTGGGGTTGTACCGTATTAAAGGCGGAACTTAAGTCAACAAACATAATTCGGGCATAGGCCTTTTTGTTCTCGAGGTGCTTGGATACAGAATGTGTGATATAGAGAATAGCATCCTCCGTGCTACGGTTCTGTTTATAGGCAAATTGAAAAACATCTAGCAGTGGGTCAATGTGTTTTCTAAGCAGAGACAGTACATATCGTTCAAAACATTTAATCACATGGTTCCAGCTCTCCATGGTGGGCCCAGGACCGGCAGGACCAGCCGGGTCAACAGGGTAAGCAGGGCCGGGGAGCTCAAAGCCAGGGTCCCCAAAGCCAGGGTCCCCACCCCCACCCCCATCCCCCTCCTCCTCCAGCAGGGCTGGGCTCAGGTCCCCATCCCCACCCCCCTCCTCCTCCTCCTCCAGCAAGGCTGGGCTCAGGTCCCCACCCCCACCCCCCTCCTCCTCCAGCAAGGCTGGGCTCAGGTCCCCATCCCCCTCCTCCTCCTCCTCCTCCTCCTCCTCCTCCAGCAGGACCTCATCCCCACCCCCCTCCTCCTCCTCCTCCTCCTCCTCCGGCAGGGCTGGGCTCAGGTGCTGTGTGTGTGGGGGGATGGCAGAGTTGCTCCTACAGCACAGCTCCGGACAGTCAGGACTGCACAGAGAGTGATATAAATCAATCAATCAATCAATCAATCAATCAATCACGTATGTATTTGTATAGCGCTTTTTACAAAGACAATTGTAACTAACAATTAACTAACACACAAACCATACAGTAAATAGTATAGGATAGGATCATTACTGTGAATCAAGATGGGTTTTTTTTGTGTACTTTTTATGAGTACCATGAATACAGGTTGGGGATATAATAGCAGTGCAATGCATACAGATGAATTAGTCATGTTTAGCATACATATGGCTACTGCTCCTATTGGGCAAATAAGAGGACTTTCCATGTGCGTTGGAACATCAATGCAACCAAACCAGCACCAACACAACCTCACAGCTGCTCAAACATGTCATTAAAACGTGAATAAGTGACATTCAATTAAATAATTTTAATGAGTTTCAAGTCAACCACAATTGAGTCTCTCTCTCTCTCTTTTCTTGGAACACTTTGGGCTTGTTACAGTTTTTCTCTATAACTTTTGAGCTCGGCTTTGGCCCTTTTATTGCTAAAGCTATGATTGCTAATTCAAAAGCAATAGGTGTTTGCCCATATGAGGAGTGTGATTGTGTGATTGGTGGTTTGAGTTTAGCATTCTGAATGGTATTGTTTTCCAGTTTGTTTTAGAATTGTATTTAGTAATTTGTCAACTGTGTGGTTTAGAGCTACAAAATGAGTGATAAGCAAGAAATGTGTTGTGACAAACAATGTTTGTCATTGTGAAGAATTGGTGTGATATAAAATAAATATAAAATATAATATAAATCATTATAGCCTAACTGATATTAAGAGTACCGGTAATATAACACAGTAATGCAAGTTCATGCAAGTTCACACACACACACACACACACACACACACACACACACACACACACACAGACACACACGCAGACACACACGCAGACACACACACACACACACACACGCACACACACGCACACACACGCACACACACACACACACGCACTTCAGACAGACAGTGTTGTTTATGAATCTGATACGTCAGCTGTGTGAGAGGTGTCAGATGTCAGCAGTCTGGCCCGTGAACTCTTTGACATACAGAGGAGTTGCCCATCTTGTGGCTCTGGGGTCAAGTATGTATCTGGCTAAAGGCCTGCTCTTGGTAAGACAGGATGTTCTGTCTGGAAAGATCGATAGTTATGGAGATAGACTCCAGTTCTATGAGTGGAGCGGAGCCCCATAGGGGAGCTCTGCTCCTATTGGTTTACCCGCTACCTAAAGTAGCCAATGACTGAATTTTTCAATGCCTGCGCCCGCCTGGGGTGCTATATAAAGGGGTGTACTTCGCTCCATCATTCTCCCAAACATACAAAACAGCCGGGTTTGAACGAGTCGAAGTGGGCCAGCAGCCCTATGGGGCTCCGCTCCACTCATAGAACTGGAGTCTATCTCCATAACTATCGTTCTATATCGTGGAGCTCCGCCCCATAGGGGAGCTCTGCTCCTATTGGTTTAGGCGGAGCGAGCGAGGCCAAATGTACCCCCACTGAGACTATTAATCCGAAAACAATCTCAGCGGCACCCGGAGCTGACCACTGATGTTGGTTCAAGACAACCTTAATAAGTTGGCCCAACCCACACGAGTCTGCTCCACTGATCTAGCCCTTACGTGAGCACGCAGGGTTGTAGATCTAACGGAACATGTCCTGGAGGAGGGTCCCCTCCCCAGGCACATCCGTAATCATCCTGACAGCACTTGAATAGCATCCCCAACCAGGGTAATCCAAGTGCCATCCCCACTACATCAGTCCTCAGCAAACTGAGGACAGAGTGAGAAAAGGATGAGGAAGAAATATCACTTACCTAACCCTTATGTTGGGTTGTTGATCTAACAGACATGTCCTGGAGGAGGGTCCCCTCCCCAGGCACATCCGTATTCATCCTGACAGCACTTGAATAGAATCCCCATGACCAGGGTAATCCAAGTGCCCTTCCCACAACATCAGTCATCAGCAAAACTGAGGACAGAATGAGAAAGGATTGAGGAAGAATATCACTGACCTAACCCTTACGTGAGCACGTAGGGTTGTAGATCTAACGGAACATGTCCTGGAGGAGGGTCCCCTCCCCAGGCACATCCGTAATCATCCTGACAGCACTTGAATAGAATCCCCAACCAGGGTAATCCAAGTGCTTTCCCCACTACATCAGTCATCAGCAAAACTGAGGACAGAATGAGAAAAGGATGCGGAAGAAATATCACTGATCTAACCCTTACGTGAGCACGTAGGGTTGTTGATCTAACGGAACATGTCCTGGAGGAGGGTCCCCTCCCCAGGCACATCCGTATTCATCCTGACAGCACTTGAATAGAATCCCCATGACCAGGGTAATCCAAGTGCCTTCCCCACTACATCAGTCATCAGCAAAACTGAGGACAGAATGAGAAAAGGATGAGGAAGAAATATCTTTCAAGTAATACCGTAGAAAAGGTGATGACGACGACCAAGACGCCGCCTCACATATCTCCTCCACTCCCACTCCCCTGAGAATGGCCACTGATGTGGCCATGCCCCTGGTGGAATGAGCCCGAATGCCAGTCGGCACGGGCTGCCCCTTCGATTCGTATGCTAATAGCTAATAGCTAATAGCCTCGCAAATCAAATGGGACAGCCTCTGCTTCGAGAGTGGTGCCCCGGCTTTCTGTCCGCCGTAGCAGATCAGAAGCTGGGGAGAAGATCTCAGTCCTGCCGTGCGCTTCACATATTGTGCCAACGCGCGCACCGGACATAGACAATGTAAACGCCTCTCCCTCTCTCCGTCGTGAGGAGGAGGAAAAAAAGGCGCTCAGAGCACAGCTCTGAACCCTAAACCCACGATTACCTTAGGGATAAAAGCCGGGTTAGGGCGTAACACAGCTTTTGTTTCGTCATCAGATATGATCAAACAATCTGCCCGTGTCGAGAGAGCACATAAATCACTCACTCGCTTAGCCGTAGTCAAGGCGAGGAGTAGACTCGTCTTGAGAGACAATAAACGCAACGACACAGTGTCAATGGGTTCGAATGGGGGCACGCACAGCGCCTCTAGCACAATCGACAGGTCCCATTTTGGCATTAGAGTCCTATGAGGGCGTCTAAGCCTACACACTCCAGTCAAAAAACGCTTAACCAGCGAATGACTGAACAGTGTCGTTGTCGCAAAACCCTCATGACAAGCTGAGATGGCAGCCGCGTAAACTTTAATAGTTCCCGCCGCCAATCCCTTGTCAAACAGCGACTGTAAGAAGCACAAGAACGTTTCGACCCGACAGCAGACTGGGTCAACGTCCTGTCCCTCACACCACTGTGTAAACACTCGCCAGCGCGCCGCATATCCCTTTGCAGTGGATTGCGCGCGCGCACTCTGAATGGTCTGAATGACCGCGTCTGTCAGACCCCTGCGTTCTAACAAATCCCTCTCAGTAACCAGGCCATGAGGGGGCCCCCCATCATAGGCGGCCCCCTCACCAAGCCTCTGGCTTGAGAGAGTGCATCTTGTCGATGAGGTATGGGCCATGGGCCCTCTACCAACATCTCCATCAGTTCCGGAAACCACGGGGCTCCGGGACGGTCCGGGGCTACAAGAATTAACTCTAGCCTCTCTGACCTCACTCGTGCCAACAGTGGGAGGATAGATGTCAGGGGTGGGAACGCGTATAACAGGACCCTCGGCCATGGGTGGTGTGCGAATGCATCGACTCCCAATGGCGGGTTGTCCTGTTCGCGCAGGGAGAACCAAAGGCGACACTGCGCATTCGTCCGGGACGCAAACAGATCCACTTCTGCTTGCCCGAACCGTGCCCAAATCAGAGACACAATGGAGGGTGCTAACCTCCAGTCGTCGTCCCTCGGGCCTCCCCGTGATAACAGATCTGCTCCTTCGTTGAGCAGACCTGGAATGTGGAGAGCTTTTAGCGAATTCAGGTGTGTGACAGCCCACAGCCATATATCTGTCGCTAGGCGATGAAGTGACGCTTCATCGTACTCCCCCTTGACGATTGATGTATGCTACTGTTGTCCTGTTGTCGGATCTGACTAACACGTCCAGATCCTTTAACACCGGGGCAAAATGAAGTAGCGTTAACTTCACCGCCTCGAGTTCCAGCAGGTTGATGTGACGCGTCTCTAACGGTCCCCATCTTCCTGCCACCGAACCTGCCTGACACACTCCTCCCCACCCAGTCAACGACGCGTCCGTGAAGACTGGGTAGTGGGATGCCGGTCTGCCCATGGCGACTCCGCGTGCGATGACGCGCGGGTCTCTCCAGTAGCTCAGGTCGGTCTTGACCGATCTCGGTATTACAATCAACTTGCGACGGTGTCTCACTGGATCCAGTCGCAGTCGTGCGAACCACCTCTGCAGTCTGCGCATGTGTAATAGGCCTAAGGGGACCACTACATGGGCTGCAGACATCAGTCCTAGTAAGGACATCATTGACAGAGCGGTGATTGTATTTGTCACTCGACACACCCGGAGAGCTGACGTCAGTGTCGCTCTCCGTGGTGCCGATAAACTGGCCCTCATCTTGGCAGTATCCAACTGAATGCCTAGATAGGAAAACTGTTGAGCCGGCCACGGAGCACTCTTTGTCCAGTTGACAGCTAACCCCAGCTGAGTGAGGTGCTGCACCAGTGAGGTTGCGTCCCGAATGGCTCGATTTGGGCATTGGGCCAAGACCAGTAGGTCGTCGAGATATGCTAATATGCGTTAATTAATAGAAATTTCCTGTGCCTCTCTGTGATTGGCACATGAAAATACGCGTCCCTCAGGTCTATGCTGATTCCGTAGTCGCCTCTCTGTATACAAGACAGAAGGCGCCTCGTCGTCAACATACGAAAGGGGCGTTTCGCCATTCTCTCGTTGAGGACCCTTAAATCTAGTATGGGTCTCATGCCTCCGGATTTCTTTGGGACAAGGAAATACGGGGAGTACCACCCCATGTCCCACTGGTCCCTCGGAACCATTGTCACTGCGCCCTTTGTTAGGAGATTCGTAATCTCCTCCTGGAGCGCACGTGTTTTTATCGGGCAGGACAAAAACGGTCTCTCTCACGCCCCTGAAGGGCGGAGGAGGCTGAATGAACTGTAGTGCATATCCCCTCCTCAATGTCCTGTCCAGCCAGCCCGACAGAATACCTGCCCCTTCTAGCCATTCTGCATAACGCAACGACAGCGGCTGGGCCGTCTGTTGTGGTGCAGTCGACAGAAAAAGCTTGAATTTCTGTATGACCCCAGCCGCCACTGCACACCGAGGAGGTGGCACAGCCCAAGGTGGGGTCATTTCGAAAGGGATGGGCTGCCGTCTGTAAAGAGTGTTTGCTATGTGTAACAATGCCCTTTATTGACGCAGGTTTATTATGCCTGATAATCAAAGAACCGGCCGCACGCTCATGAGCTGGGCCAGATCCTGATAGACATGGAGGGGTTATTGATGTAATAACGGTCCCTCTATACGGCTACAGACAGGGGTGTTTAACCCCGTTTGTGTCGTGATAGGGGTAAGTCTGTTAGTCAGAGAGCTGGCCACACGCTGGTACGCTGGGCCAGTCTCCGCTTCGTTTCTAACCGGTAGCGATTGGACCACGCTCCGACAAGGCAGGCGGGTCTCCGCTCCGGTAGATAACATGGGAAAATCACCTTTACTGAAAAGTAAGGTGGGGATTTTCCTTCTTTTACCTCTTTATGAGGTAGCAGCCATGAAGAGGAAACCGGTGGTGGGGTCATTACCGACCCATCCGCCAGTGAAACCGGGCCACGCTGCCTGTGAGTGGTTCTCCCCACTTGTCCTCCACGAACTTATCTAAGCCCGGGAGGACAGCGTTAGGAGGTTGGTCCTGTCGCTTCGCCCTTTTCCCGTAAAACAGGTCTTTCTCCCAGAAGGACTCCGTTGGGGGAGGGGAGGCGGGACGGGGAATTGCCAACACGCCTGCCGCAGCTTCCAGGAGGCCCTGGAAGTCGTGGTGGAGTGATGGGGGGGCGAGGGCGGGGAGCACGTGCTCTACCTGCCGCTCGCTCTCATCAGAGCTTTCTGATTCTGACACCGGCACCGACCACTCAGCTGGGTGAGGGCGGCGTGATGTCAGGGCCGGCTGAGCGGGCGGGACCATCCCTACTTGGGGAGGTGCCTGCCCAGAACGCCGTTCTTGCTTGTCCTCCGCTGCTAGAAAATCGCAGCGGCAGGTGTCCCGGAGGAACTTCTTCGTGGTCGGCGGCGGACGATCCATCGCTGAAGGGAAAAGTCTCCTCCGCTGAAAAGTGTCCTCCGCTGCTTGGAAGTCGCAGCGGCAGGCGTCCCGGAGGAACTTCTCCATAGGCGGCGGACTATCCATCTTGAAGGGAAAAGTCTGGCGGGTCCTCCAGTCTTAGTAGTCGTCCTTCTCAGTCTTCAGATATAAACCCGTGCTGAACTTTTTGGGAGAATGATGGAGCGAAGTACACCCCTTTATATAGCACCCCAGGCGGGCGCAGGCATTGAAAAATTCAGTCATTGGCTACTTTAGGTAGCGGGTAAACCAATAGGAGCAGAGCTCCCCTATGGGGCGGAGCTCCACGATATAGAACCAGTCTACACACGCACGTGCAGACGCACACTCACACACTCACACACTCACACCCGATCTTTGGCGTAGCCCTGGACAGGCTGTAGGCCAGGGCATCACACTGCAAATACACACACACACACACACACACCAACACCCAGTACACGTGCACGTGCAGTCACATGCAGTACCAAGGGAGAGGAGTAACAAATATAGTCAGGAACTTCTCTCGCTGCATTCCTAGTACTTGGCACATCCAAGTCCCAGAAATAGCTTTCTGCTCTCACTAACAGGCTGAAGCCTCGTCGTTTTTAGAGGAAAAATAAAGTTGGTGAAAAAAAACTAAAGCAGATGTCAGTAACATTCTGACGTGTCTTCTGGACCAGTTACTCATTGTTCCACTTCCCTGCTCTTCCCGGTTAAGACTGAAGAGGCTATTTTTATCAACGGATAATCGGAGGGAAACAGTGAAACGGCCCAGTACTTCAATGGAGGCTGGTGGAGGTAGTAATCGAAGGATGGGCTCATTGTAATGCTAGGAATGGAATAAGGAATGGACTTAAAGCATGCTCGATACCATTCCTCAACCCGTTCCATGTTTTACAATGAGGCTGTCCAATGATTTCTACCTCCACCAGCCTCCACTGGAGTTCATGGTTTACTGCAGACTGCAGGAGATTACTGAGGAGTTGTTTTCTCATTAGCCTCACGTGTCCCATCCCGTGTCCCATCCTGTGTCCCATCACGTGTCCCATCACATGTCCTATCCCGTGTCCCATCACGTGTCCTATCCCGTGTCCTATCCCGTGTCCTATCTTAGCCCGGGAAGAGTGATATACCGTTCCTCAAACCATTCAAACCATGTATGTCCTCCGATTTTTACCTCCACCAAGGTCCTCCGATTTCTACCTCCACACACACACACACACACACACACACACACACACACACAATGTCAGAGCATATTACCGTAAATCCTCTAATATCTTTCACATTTTTAGAGCCAGCCCCTGCTAGCCACAAACTCCTTGCCGGTTCCATCACCCACTAAAGAGTAGATCTCCTTCGCTTTGTTTTGGATTATTTGCCTCGAGACTTGGTTGTGTTTGTCCCACATTGAGTAGATCCAGTGTGAAAGTTTAGCTTCTAGCTCCAAGCTAACTTTCTTTCTTTTTGTGGCACCGGTACTTTAATACAAACTACCGTAGTTACATTAAATAACAGGCAGGTTTATACCAGATATTACGTCTGTTTTTTTTACCTGGCCTGTATTGGAGGCCGGCCTGTATTGACCTTGCCCCCCGGCCATTATAAGAGACCGGTATAGAGGCCACTTAGAGGAATTACGGTATGTCCATGAATATTCCCCAGGATGTCGCTGCACGATACAAAGCCCTTAAGGACATGGGTGGGTGTACTAAAGAGTACCTCCCCACTCTAACGTTATAATCCATAGATACATCTACTCCCTCCTCAGAAGACCTGAGGGCCTGACGTCCCTGGGGACGTCTAGGGACGTCACGTGATACACGCGATATGTCACGCGATACTCACATGAGATCTTCACAAGAGATCCTACGCTGAGCGACTCCTACAGTTATGTAACTGACGTCAGGGCGAGGCAACTGACACCCTGTTTCAGAACTTTTTTGTAGGCGCCGAGTCAAACACCATAAATGACTTGTTGTTGATGATAAGACACAGGGGAACACCGGACATGCACACGGGCAAGGACACACACAGACACATGCACACACGCAGGCACACAAACACACACACATGCACGCGTGCACACACACACACACACTCTCTCACACACACACACACACAGAGACAGAGGGCAGACGGACACACACACGCACGCACACACACAGGGTCAGCAGTCACATATGCTTTTGCACACAAATAACAAAAACAATCATTGGCTTACATAATGTGTATCACATAATGCATCATAAATGCAATCATCAATTCATAACGACATTGGCACTCCTAAGTGTCAACAGGCTGCATTCATTTCGGGGCAAAGTTCAGAAATGTGGGTGGATTTTTTCTTCAAAGGTGATGAATAGTGCTTCGTAGTCAATATTTTAAAACACTCAGCATGTCACATAGCAAAACAACGACAACAACAATCACAACCACAACCGCGACCAAAATTCAAACATAGTGCAATTCTCTCTTTCCAGCATCGTCTGCAGTACCTTTCAGTTGGCACTGAAACCTAATCATGACAACAAAACAATTAAAAAAGGAATGAGCCAAGTCTAAATATGTCAGAGGTGTTATCATGTACTACTAATAATCTAGAGGTGCTAATCAGTAGATTAGGTACAGGACATACTAGGACATTAGGTCAGGCTATGATCACCTCAGATGAACCAGATCAGATCACACAAGGGTAAAGGCAGACTCTGGGAAATGACGTTAAAAAAACAGGGGAAATGCGGAGACGATCAAGAAACGAGAAGAGACGATCAACTCTGGCACGCATATCTACCGCTGTTCACATCTTTCCTCACTCCAAATATCTCTGGGTAAAAGTTGCTGTGACTTCTTGGCATAACGGCAAGTCCAGGATCTACCTTTAAATCAACCTGCTGTCAATAGGGTTATGTTCTCACGGGAGTACCACTAATATATATATATATATATATATTTTGTATATCTCTGATTTGCTATCAAAGTAACACAGATCACCTACAAATCCCTCCACGGATGCGCCCCCCAGTACCTAACTGACCTTCTCTGCCAACATACCCCAACCCGGAACCTGCAGTCCTCAGACATGGGTCTGCTTTCCACCCCCCGCACCAACCTACGGACCTTCGACAGAGCCCTCAGTGTAGCAGCACCCACCCTTTGGAACTCTCTCCCCACAGTGATCCACAATGCCCCTACCCTGGACACCTTCAAATCAGCCTTCAAAACTCATCTGTTCACCAAGGCCTTTGGCCCCTAGTTTAGTTTTGTCGCTGTTTTGTGTTTTTTCTGTTCTGTCTGTCTGACTTTCTGTCTGTAAATTCTGTAAAGCGTCCTTGGGTTTGTGAAAGGTGCTATATAAAACCAAGATATTATTATTATTATTATTATTATTATTATTATTATTATTCCAGGGGGTTGTGAAGGACTCCTCTGCTGAGTAGAACAGTGACACTTTAACCGGAGCAACTGATACTGTAGCTTGTAAACAAGCTTAGGTTGTGTTAATTGCATAACCGGACGCCCTTGAATGCTACCCCTGGGATATGCTTACCTCCCAAACCTTTTGTTACAGACTTTGTTCACATGTGCACCGTGTGCAGAGAGTGTGCTCTTTCTGGGAACATTCATTGTCTGAATAACTGCACATACTGTACATGTATTAGCTGTCTCAGGAACACGCAGGGTACCATACCTGTCATGGCTGGAAGGTGTCCCCATGTCCCAGGGTGCTATGGTGTCATCTCCCTCCAGCCTTCCTCCATAACTCTCACCTGAGTGGTATGTGCTGAGAGGTGCCTGGGCCCCACACATACACATCCACGCACACACACACACACGCACACACGCGCACACACACACACACACACACACACACACACACACAAACACAAACACAAACACACACTACTGTGACAACAGGTTTCACTACTACACTACCAATAGTGTTGTCGAACAGAAACAGTGTTTCTGTTTTTCAGCTGCAAAGGAAATATGGGAGTTCATTGATGTGTGCTGGGTCATGAAACGTGTCACCTGACTTCGCAGGGGTTAGGGGGAAGATGAAGGATATCCTCTGTAATTCATTAAAAACAGCAGCATGACAAGATTGGAACCTTGACATGGAAATCAATCTGCACCGCATGAACCATGCTTCCTGGGTTAGGCTCAGATTCAGTCTGCAGTCGCAATTGTCTCTGCGGCCACAGTGAACTTTGTTAATTAAACCACGGTGTGGCTTTAGAAGTCCGAGGATGGGCTCATTGTAATGCATGGAACGGCATGAGGAATGGTGGTATGCGTGATACCATTCCTCATTCAGTTCAATGCGTTACAATGAGCCCGTCCTCCGATTTCTACCTCCACCAGCCTCCCCAAAGGCACCCAGGAGAGATGCAGTGTTTGAACGGTCCATATTGCCCCGAGGGACAGAACATGAGCATGCTCTCACCTCAAAGTGGGACAGGGCTGAGAGAGCTGGAGGAAGGGGTGACGGGGTGTCCCGAGCGGGTTGGGTGTCGGAGAGGTCCGGAGGGAGGATAAAGAGGTCGGACCGATGGGTCAGCAGGTGGAGCAGCAGGGTGTTACACACACGCTGTTCCTCTAGCATCCTGGGCCCTGCAGGTACACTGTGAAGGGGAGGAGGTGGGCACCATGAGAGGAAAACCAAACTGCCATTTCAAAATACTGTGCCAGAGGCAATGGGCCTAAGGGCCATCATTTGCCACAGATAGACTATAATTCTAAAATTAAAGTCTATAATTATACAGGTATAGTACATTTATATGAATATTAATTTCCTTAATCCCTCTAAGTATAGAGTAGCTTTTATGTTTATATTTACACCAGGCGGACATAATCTGGCATGACAGTGCCAGGGATATGATTAGCTTGTTAGAGCTTCACAGTGGAAAGAAGCTTCTTGACTCCAGGGAGGTGAAGTTGAAAACACTTTCTTTTTTTTTTTTTTGCCATCTGTGTCTTTGTAGTGCTGATCAGGATGAGTGAAACTATACACTGTGTGCAGACTATATAACTCAGGGAATAGCCTGTGGAAAATTAGAGGTATTAATAGGGTGTGGTGTGTTTGTGTGCGTCAGGGTCTTCAGAAAGCGACACGTGAGAACGATGAGGGAGACATGCCAGAAACAGAGGTGTGTGACAAGCACTGTTGTTAATGTGTGAAAGGGTGAAGGGGGGGGGGGGGGGTCTCTGGATGGGAATGCCCTTGTGACAGCTGCTGCCCTCTCTCCTGTCTCTTTCAAACAACCCCCCCCCCCCTCCCTCCCCACCACCACACACCCACCCAACCTCCATTATTTTACTCAGCAAAATGTACAGTGTGACAACAAACTTCCCTGGTGTTAGGGAGCTCAAAACTGAAGAGGGAGGAGGTGAGGACAGGGGAGAGGAGGGGCCTTGACTGGTCTAAATGAGTCCTTCTACAGGGTCAGACCGGAGCAGGGACATGGGAAGGGTAAGATCCCCAGGGGTCTTGTTTGTTTACACATACAGATGACCTTTGTAAACAGGAGAGCAGCAGGACTAGAACTTCTGTTCCCTTGTCTGTCTGCTGTCTGTCCTGCCTTATCCTCAACACTCCCCACCCACTTCCTTAACCCACTCCACCCACACAGTTGTGCAACTGGTCATTTGGAATCGTTAACTGGTGCACTCGTTTGTTGAAAATTGCTAACACGTTGAATACAAATGGAGACAATGTTCTAGTGTCTTTTAACACAGCTATCATGCACAAACATCCGCCCTCTGTAAAGTTTGCCCAAGTTCAATGCCCTACAGTAGATATCAGTATGCTTCTAAACTAAACTATGAGAATGGGTTCGGCCATGTTGACTTACTGGAATATACAGGGTCCAAAGACGGTGGCCAAGTTCTCCACAGGCATGTGATTTGATTGGCTATGAGATGCCACCCTGGACAGGAAGTGGACGAGGTATGACAGGATGCTATGACTGTCAGCAGGTAGGCTGCAGAGTTTCTCTTTCAGAGCCTCGTTCAGCTTTACCTTATCTCTGCATTCTGAAAAAGAGAGTTGTGGTTGGAATCACAAGTTTACTACAGAGCAATATACAGTGGGGTGTAAAAATGTGGGCACCTCTGGTTTAAATGCCTGTTACAATTAATCTCCAAGTGATTGAAAGCAAACCTGAACACTAATGCTACAAAGTTAAACATGACAGGAAGAATGGATTCCACCAAATATCAAGACATTCTAGAAGCTAATGTTCGAAGGTCAGTCCAGAAATTGAAGTTGAAGAGAGGTTGGGTATTCCAGCAAGACAATGACCCGAAGCACACCTCAAAATCAACCATGAAGTACCTCCAGGAAAGATGGATGAAGGTTTTGGAATGGCCATCACAGTCCCCAGACTTGAATATTATTGAAAATCTGTGGAGAGATCTCAAACGTGCCGTGCATGCAAGAAGGCCGAAGAATATTTCTGAGATAGAGGTGTTTTGCCAGGAAGAATGGGGGAAAATTCCAAAAACAAGAATTGAAAGACTCTTAGCTGGGTACAGGAAGCATTTGCAAGCTGTTATAGTTGCCCGAGGAGGAGTTACAAAGTACTAGCTGACAGGGTTCCCAAACTTTTGCACAAGGCTTTTTTCCTTGTTTTATTCTTTTGAAACTGTAAAAAGTTAAAATTAAAAATTAATCTTGCTTTAAAATGTGATGAAATCTGTCATGTTTAACTACTATTTAGAGGTTAGGTTTGCTTCTTTTCACTTAGATATTAATTGTAAAAGGCATTTTGACAAGGGGTGCCCAAATGTTTACACCCCACTGTATGTATGACATGCACAAGCATTATGTATCACTACTCTATAACTCTTTTACCCACATCACAAAGGTCAATTTGCAATCCCTGTGAGAGTCGTATAGTACCAAAGGTAACACTTTAATGGCTTAACAGTCTGGGCTTTCCCTCTGCCAGTGTTCTGGTCTCACCCATAATGTCAGATCAAAGTTAAAGGTAAGACTATAGACTCATATGGAAACTGAGACCTGGATTCTAACCATCACACATCTCAACTAATAATAATAATAATAATAATAATAATAATAATAATAATAATAATAATAATAATAATGTATTACATTTATAAAGAGCTTTTAATTATAGAATAATCTCACAGTGCATAAAACTACAAACATAAAATAACATGACTACTACATACACTGAATACAAGCTGCTGATGACTTGGATAGCATGCAGGAGTATCCATGCAACAATGCTCTAACACGGAAGTGTGACTGCTCTCTCCAGCCTCTAAGCCAGGCCTAAGACATACCTGTGATGCTAAGGACCAGGTCCTGGCGCTGTGGTTCTGGTACCAGCGGGCTAGGCAGCTCCCTGAGGAAGAGCTTGAGCAGCGAGGCCACGGTGGTGATGTCGACACTCTCTGTCTCCAGATCCACCATCTCCCTCCTGTCCCACCTCTGCCTCAGCTGCCTGGTCCGCACCACTGAGCCAGACAGACGGAACAGGCCTCTCCGATGAACACCTGGAGAGAGAGAGAGGTACTGTATGTATTTTGTGGATGAAGCCATACTGTGTGTGTGTGTGTGTGTGTGTGTGTGTGTGTGTGTGTGTGTGTGTGTGTGTTTGCAGTGTGACACCCTACCATTTTTTCCCAAGAACTCCACCATGTTTTGCATTACAACGGGTACTCCACAAACAAGCTGCCCGTCTTCCCTCAGCCTGTCTAGGGCCACACCAAACACAGGGTTGGCGGCCGGGCCTGGGTCTGGAATAGTCTGCTCAGGACTGATCTTCGCATTGTGCTTCCGGATTCTCACAGCTGACGTGCCGTTCTACACAGGAAAAAGTACCAAGAATGTCAAGCTCTAATAATAACATAAAAAATATGTTTCCGGTGTAGGATCCCTGACATTTATGGATTTATGGGGATAGAATTGAGGGGAGTGGCCGAGTGGGGGGAGCAACGTTGGAGACATATCCACGTGCCCTAACCCTAGTTATGCTACACTGAACCAATCCTAACTTTACTTTGGGTGTTGTGTGAGTATATTAGCGCCTTTGGTCCGCTCAGAAACCTACAATTGCTGCCTTACTAAAAATCATTAGTTATAGTTAATTAGTTAATCCTAAGTTAATATTTTTTTTTAAAACGAAATGAAACTTACACATAGAGATATTGAGGCGCCTGCTCCCATTTCAGGTCAGTGCTCCATCGTTAGCGTTATAGCCTACGGGTCTTCTCTGAGATTAGGTCCTTCCTCCCTGAATCGATATCTAGACAAACTTAATGCAAACAAATATTTCTAGCCTTTGCAAATAGATAACCCGTAGCCCGCATTTAAATAAATATGTTTAACCATGTCCGTTTTGGTTTTTAAAATACACAGTAAGCGTAAGCGTAGCTAGTGACTCTGTTTACATTCAAACGTTGCTAGTCACGTGTCGAAAAGTATTGTAACTATGGTTACATGATGCACCCGGTTTGTATACATCACTACATCAAAATCAAATCCGCTTGTTAAGTCTGACGTCAAAAGTGACGTTTAACTATTTCCGAGTCCAAGCCAGAAATTCTCCGCACCAGAGTACCTGTGAACTACAGCGGTAGAATGACAGTTTAATGAGTTTTTTAGACTCGGATCTATTCATTCAACAAGGGACACAGCACTTTCCCGTTTTCTCCATTATTGTCAGGGTATTTGAGCCTCGGAAAAGCGCTATATAAATATAATTAATTATTATTATTATATCTCCATTTCGAAGACAGCGCCTCAGCCAACGTTGGGACCCGGAAACATGTCACGACTTAACAAGCGAGGCAGTAACCCTGACCCTGACCCTGACCCTGACCCTGACCCTGACCCTAACCCTGACCCTAACTACACAGACAGGAGTGATTTAAGTTTCCTTCAAGGGTATAGCATCCATGTCCTACTCATAAATGCTATGCTTCCTCTCTTTCTGGGAATCTGTTTCAGTGGGTGGGAGCGGGTACCGCGAGGACCACCATGTCAACATTTCCTATGAAGTTAATGTGTTGTAATTCATAATTCATTCATAATTCATCACATGGGCCTACATGTGAATAATGTCAAGCATCACAATAATTAATTCAATTGTCTTTTATTGGCACTTTTTGTTGTTGTTGAAAATAATAAAAAATAGAACAGAACAATATCGCATACATAAATACTGTAACACTGACATTAAAACATAATAAGACAGTGGTTGGAAATTAGGCTTTTTGGATCACTTGTTTTTTGTACTTTGTTTACAACGTCTACAAAGACTTAGACAAAAGCAAACAAAATCCCAGTTAACTCTCACAGAAGAAGATGAAATAACTACAAAGCAGAAAGATTTTGTGGTATATTTTCCATAGAACTTCAAGTGACTAACAAGTAATAGTAAAGCAGGTATAATCATTCTAAAAATATAATTACAATGACATCTCTTTACAATGTGAATGACTGGCTCAGTGCATATAAAAGTTGTTCATAAACATTGATAGAGTTGAGAGGAGACATTACAAAATAGTGCCATTTTAAAAATACGCGTGCGCACTCATTCACACACACACACACACACACACACACACACACACACACACACACACACACACAAACACACATGCACACACACGCACACACACACACACACACACACACACACACACACAATCATTATGTAATCAATAGGACCAGCCTGGTGAAGAAATGGAATGGAATGGAATGGAATGGACTTTATTTGTCATTGCTACAGTACAGGTACCAAACAACGAAATTTAGGAGGGGTGGCTCCCCTGGTGTTAGGAAAGGGAAAAAAAAAAACATTTTAGAAAAAGCATAAAATCACAAGAAGGTAAGGAGCTGGTTTACATCAATAAAGGCTATGTACACAATCCACTGTACTATACTGCACAGATAGTCAACTAGGGTTGTCATATTGCACAAAAGTATTTTTTCACGTTATTTTAAAGTGTCACAGTTTGCAGGCTTGAAATGTACATGTTTGTGCCTCAGCACTAGCTGCCATACAATCCGTCCGGACTGTCCTGGGCCCAGAACTTAGGCCTTTGCTGTGTTCAGGGCCTTGACGGCCCTGTGGTAGAAGCAGTTCTTCAGTCTGTTTGTCTTAGCGGCCGGGGTCCTGTACCTCCTATTCGAGGGCAGCCTGATAAAGTGTACGTGCCCAGGGTGGGTCGGGTCCCTGGAGATCTTGGAGGCCTTCCTGAGACAGCGTGTGTTGTACAGCTCTTCCAGAGAGGGGAGGGGGGCGCCGGTGATCTTCTGTGCTGTTCTCACGACTCTCTGTAGCGCGTTTCTCTCCGCTGTTGTGCAGCTGTGGAACCAGTTGCAGATGCCGTAGGTGAGGATGCTCTCCACTGCGCCGTGGTAGAAGGCCACCAGTATCTCCTGCTTGTTGTGTTCTTTCCTGAGGCATCTCAGGGTGTATAGCCGCTGTTGTGCCCTCTTGATGGTGCCTTTTGTGTTGTCCTTCCAGGCCAGGTCATCCCGCATGTGATGTCCCAGGAATCGGAGGGTTGAGACTCTCTCCACGCTCTCTCCGTCGATGAGCAGGGGCTGGATGTCGGACTTTTTCCTCCTGAAGTCTACGATGAATTCCTGGGTCTTTGACTTGTTTAGCAGCAGGTTGTTAACCTTGCACAGCTTGCTCAGTTGCTCTACCTCATCCCTGTACGCCGCCTCGTCCCCCCCCGAGATACATCCCACCACGGTGGTGTCGTCTGCAAACTTTACGATGTAGTTGCTGGGGTGGACGGGGGTGAAGTCGTGGGTGTAGAGGTTGTAGAGGATGGGGCTTAGCACGCAGCCCTGGGGGGACCCAGTGCTGAGGCTGAGGGCTGTGGAGGTGTGGGGGCCCACCCGCACCCTCTGGGGGCGGTCGGTCAGGAAGTCCTTGATCCACGCACATATAGAGTGTGATAGACCCAGGTCTAGTAGTTTGGTCACTAGCCTGTCTGGAAGGATGGTGTTGAAGGCGGAGCTGAAGTCCACGAAGAGCAGTCTCGCGTAGCTGTTTCCCCTCTCCAGGTGGGATAGAGTGGCGTGGAGAGTCATCGCTATGGCGTCCTCTGTGGACCTGTGGGCTCTGTAGGCGAACTGGTATGGATCCAGGTTGGGCGGGAGGCGTGTGACTATGTGGGCCCGGACTAGTTTCTCGAAGCACTTCATGATGATTGGTGTGAGTGCCACCGGGCGGTAGTCGTTTAGGCAGCTCACCGTGCTTTTCTTCGGGACTGGGATGATAGTTGAGGTTTTCAGGCAGGGTGGGACGGTGGCCTGGGACAGGGACTGGTTAAAGATGTTGGTGAAAACCCCGGCCAGCTGGTCGGCGCAGTCTCTCAGCACCCGTCCCAGGACGCCATCCGGCCCCGAGGCTTTCCTGGGGTCCACCGCCTTCAGTACGCGTCTCACCTCATGCTCTGTGAGGGTGAGGCTGCTGAGAGCTGGAGAGAGTGGTGTTTGTGTTGCGGTTACCTCCGTTCGCCCCTCGTCGAACCGGGTGTAGAAGGTGTTCAGCTTTCCCGCCAGCATGGGGTCGTCCTCTGCGGCTGTGAGCCTGTTGGCTCTGAAGTTTGTCATCTGCTGAACCCCCTGCCACATCCGCCTGGAGTCGTTGCTCAGGAGGCATTCCTCAATCTTCTCTCTGTGCTCTGCCTTGGCCGCTTTGATGCCGCGCTTTAGGTTGGCCCTGGTGGAGCTGTACAGCGGTGTGCGCTTCCCTGCGAAGAAGGCGTTGTCCCTCTCGTTGATCAGTTTTTGGACCTTCCCAGTCATCCATGGCTTCGTGTTGGGGTAGACCCGGACCCGTTTGTCCACGGTGACTGAGTTGGTGCAGTTCACTATGTGGTTCAGAACCGACGACGTGTACTGTTCCAGGTCCTCATGCTCATATTCCTGCCATAGGGTGTCATTTAGGCAGATCTGCAGTGGAGCGGACCCTTCTGGCCAGGTTCTGACAGTCTTAGTGGTGATGGGAGCACTTTTCCCCATTGTAGTGTATGCAGGAATCAGGAGGATTGACACATGGTCAGACATGCCTAGATGAGCTAGCGGACTAGCCTTGTAAGCACGTTTGATGTTGGTGTATACCTTATCCAGTGTTTTTTCTCCTCTCGTTGCACAATTCACATGCTGATAGAACTTGGGTAGTACTGCCTTCAGGTCGACATGATTAAAGTCCCCCGCTATGATGTGAATAGCCTGTGGATCAGTGCTTTGTTGGCTACTAATGACTTCATAGTCGCGCCAATGCTACTTTGCTGTCTGCGCTAGGCGCTATATACACACATGTAATTAGCACCGCGTTAAACTCCCTAGGGAGGTATGTGGGTCGGCATTTAACAGTCAAGTATTCCAGGTCTGGGGAGCAGATACTTACAGTTTTCATGTTTAAGCACCAGCTGTCCTTCGTAGATATAATGAGGCCGCCTCCGCGGGTCTTCTCACTAAGCAGCGTTCGGTCAGCGCGGTGCAACGTACGCCCCTCCAAGCTAACAGTAGCGTCCACAATGTTGTCATTTAGCCAGGTTTCGGTCAGAATAATCACACAGCTATCCCCCACGATGTTGTTTTTGGCCACCTGTAGTCTCAGTTCATCCATCTTGTTCGTCAGGGATCTGACGTTAGAGAGGAAAATGCTTGGCAAAGCTGGTTTGTTTGGGCTTCTCCTCAGCCTTGCTAGCAGGCCTCCCCGGCGGCCTCGCCGTTTCCTACGGTCTCGCCGCCGGCGTTTCCGCCTCAGGGAGGGGACTGTGAACCAGGGCTCTCCCGGTAGCCTGGCGATGTCCTTGTCAATTCTGTATTGCTCCAGGAAATCCGCCGTGACTATCTTGTCGTTTTGCGTGCCGACTTCTAATAAGTCGAGCCTGCTGTAGGTACTATATACATAACTGTTCCCTATAAGTACTAAAAAAAAAGTGAACATACAAATGTTCTTAAAAACACAATGAAATGCAGCATACACAGATCATGCCACAGATCATGCCACACAGGCAAACAACATGCTCAGAAGGAGCTCGACCATTTCCCTCCATAGTCTCTTCTCTCGTACAGAATATTGTGTCAAAAGTCATTAGTCTGGTCAAGAAAAGGGAGGTGTCCCGTACCTAAATCACAGACAATTGTCAACAGCGTATATATCAGTAAAAGACAGTACAAGGCCAATATGCTCTTAAAAAACAAGGTTATCTATTCTTGTATAATATAGCAAGGCTTATATCACTCATCAGGCATGACGTGTTGACAGGCATCCACCATTCCTGGTGCTTTGGTAAGATACAGAGGATAGTAATTAAGAAACAAAAACAGAAACAAAGACAAATAAACAGAAACAAACACAAATAAACAGAAACAAACTATTTTGTGCGGCTAGAATTAAAAAGAGTAAATGAAAGCGGGTCAGCCCGCTTCGGTCTGCTTCTTTTCCCCTTTTCCATTAGTCGTCCCAGGTCGGTTCGGTCCCAGGTCGGCTCGCTTCTTTAGCTCCACATCGACCCCAGGGTCTACAATTTCATATCCGGGTCTTTTTGCCAGGCTGCGTGTGACGTGTGACGCTGCACACCGTTGATTGGTCAATGGAAATCGTCATCCCATGTCCCATCCCATATATTTCTTCACTAACCGCCATCTTGAAATACCACATTCACTCTAGGAAAATGTCACTACAGTTTCTGTAATAGCTTATTAATAAAGATTCGGAAAATTATGCTGACCATCGTATTATCTTAGTTTAATGTCATTTCAATGAATCATATAACTTTTATTTACAACAAGCACAACACAAAAATCGCTATTATGCACCGTGTTTGTCCGTGAATAACACCGGCTGTGGAGGTGGTACAAACACAATACTCCTTTGCTAACTTCACCATCTGTCTACGGTCATTTTGAGAGCTTAACCACCGCGCTGACACCCCGAGAAGTTATGCTTTTAACCGTAAACTCGATGAACCGAGAGTTCACCCGGCCGCTGCTGCTGTGCTGTCCAGCCATTTTCGCCGTTCACTCATGAGTCAAATGCCGGTTTTAACAGGGAATTCGCTCCGCGCTGTGTCCACGGTGATAGGAGTGGAGGATCGACTCCATTCAAAAACTTTTGAATTCCCTGGCTTCTCCTCTTTCCGGACACGTTTGAATTGTTATCCTAACCCCCGGTAAACCGAAGTTATTAACCCGCAAACGGCACCGTGTTTGTCTGTGAATAACACCGGCTGTGGAGGTGGTACAAACACAATACTCCTTTGCTAACTTCACCATCTGTCTACGGTCATTTTGAGCCCTTAACCACCGCGCTGACACCCCGAGAAGTTATGCTTTTAACCGTAAACTCGATGAACCGGGAGTTCACCCGGCCGCTGCTGCTGTGCTGTCCAGCCATTTTCGCCGTTCACTCATGAGTCAAATGCCGGTAGATTCGCGTCTTGTCGGCGTTTCCCGATGATGATACTACAGTTCATAAAGCAGACAAGTGAAGGCAGTGGTTTTAAGGGTTAAAAAAACATGACTTTATTATGTGTACATAGATTCCTCTCTCTCTTTCTCTTTCTCTCCCAAAAAATCAAGCTTTTTGCCAGGCTGCGTGTGACGCGTAACTCCGCCTACTATCGTCTACTCCTCCTACTAGTCCGGGTCGGTTTGTGTATAATGGAAAACCAGAACAGATCAAAAGTGACCCGACCTGACCTCGAACCGATCCGAACTGCACTAACCCGGGCTGCTGATGGAAAAGCACCATAAGTGTATCGCTCCGCCACACAGGTGTTCTATTAAATGACCGTTAATTAGACATACAGAAACTGTCCGATGTTAATATTAGACATACAGAAACTGTCCGATGTTAATTAGACATACAGAAACTGTCCGATGCGGGAATCGAGGTGAGGGAGATCATGGCAGTGAGCGGGCATAGGTGAGATTACGATCTGAATTGTGATTTATATTCATTTATAATGAATGAGTAGCGGACTAAGCGGAGCATACACATTTAAACAAAAAACCAACAGGACAGCTACAGTGTGTGTTGACGCAACTTCAGGGGAGTGTGTTCATTTTCTGCTGTGTTGGCCACCCAGGGACACACCATCAGACACACACTGAGAGAGGGAGTGTGGTGCAGATCTTTTGGGCAGTGCACTGCTCCCCTCTTTCACTTTCCCATAGTCATGCTCCCTCCGGACTCTTTTAGGAGGCCGCCCGGTGATCAGTGCCCGTCTGCCCCCAAGTGGTGTCTTCCGACGAGCCACAGCTGTAGGCTGGACTCCAATCTGCGTGCTTGTTTGCAAGCCTTTTCTTGGTCTCATTTTGATACGCTTGGCTGCAGCACCCCTTGTCTTACCGAAAGTGGACAGCGCTGAGATCAGCCCACTGTCTGTAGTGATCTTTTCGTAAGAAGAGACGAGCGATTGGATGGGGGCTTGGAACGTGTCATCCCGTCTCAGCTTGTCCATCAGTCCGTCAAACATCATTTTGAGGCGATCTCCGAGATGCTGTCTTTGATTGGCTGACGCTTCTCCAGGTGCGGGGGCTTCTCCAGGTGCGGGGGCTTCTCCAGGTGCGGGGGCTTCTCCAGGTGCGGGGCCAGTTTGCTCTCGGGTGCCTATTTCGCAAGAATACACAGTGTTAATATCAGTATGTTAATGCAAGCATGGTGTTTTATGCATTTTTCCAATAGGTATACATATGTATGACGTAAGTATATCATACTGTAAGTGGGCCCACTGTTCAGTTTAATCAGCTGGCCTGAGGTGGCCTTGAATGTGATAATGTCCTGCTGAAAAATACTCACTTGCATTGAGTTGAGTTTCCTCAAAGTCTTCCTCCCTCTCAAACTCCAAACCCTTAAACCAGTTGTCTGGTACGTTGAGCTTTCCTTTTTGACAGACAAGAGGTACACAGTCATGAAGTAAGCAATACTGTTCATTTTTGAGAGACTGTGTGTATAATATATCAGGCGAATGGACAAGCAAGCCAAGTACTATACCTGTGGCAATCTCATAAAAGCACTTCCTTGCAGTGGATGACATCACTGGAAAGGAGTGGCTGCCTTGCACGTTGAAGGCCTGCATTACCGCATGCTGGTGCTTGCAGAGAGCCCCATTGTTGCCAACTGGACAGGTGCACATGCCCACAGAGACATTCACCAGGTACACAGCTTCTCCAGATTCACTGGGAACCGCATAGTTGGATTCATCTTC
Source organism: Nansenia antarctica (assembly GCF_963989245.1). Taxonomy (NCBI): domain Eukaryota; kingdom Metazoa; phylum Chordata; class Actinopteri; order Argentiniformes; family Microstomatidae; genus Nansenia; species Nansenia antarctica. The sequence continues at coordinate 44,136,918 of NC_137678.1, forward strand.
CTAAAATATGAAAAGAGATGAACGTTGAAGATAATATTACGAAAAAATAAGCTCAGGCGTTACAAAATAAACGTAAAATACTTTGTGATCAACATTTTGTCTTTATGTATACATTTTGTTGGTAAGTAGCCGTGTAAGAAGCCCAGTAAGCCCGTGTAAGAAGCCCAGCTGGTCAGTATTGAAAGATCCCTTCAGTGAGTTACAAAACCCCTCAGCTAATGCCTCTGGGTTCAAAACGCACTGTGGTAGTGACCGGTTTGGGTGTACGCCCTTACATATGCACAAAGAATACACACCTTGACGATTCTGTCAGGACACACAACGTCTTTGTACTTGGACTCCCGCTTCGCAGTACTCTTATTTGCGGCATCCAGTAGTCTCCTGACATAGTATGCCTCCAGCCTGGTGAAGATGAAGTCTACCAGTTGAGTGATGGTGTAGGCCTTCAGCCTGTAGGGAAGGGAATAGAGAACTGAATCGTATCAGAATTATACCTCTGAGAATCACGATACTATAAAGGAAAAGATAAGCATTGTAATTCATGGTGCGTGTGTGTGTGTGTGTGTGTGTGAGAGAGAGAGAGTCTTTGTGTGTGTGTGAGAAAGTGTCTGTGTGTGTGTGTGTGTGTGTGTGTGTGAGAGAGAGTGTGTATGTGTGAATGGCATTGCATCCCTACCTGTAGAAGATCCTGTCCCTCAGAACCCTCATGGCACTCTCCACAAAGTTATTTGTGTTGTTGCCCCGTGTCGGAAGGCCTGAGCGGAGACAGACAGCCCAGTCCATGCGTCGTGTGAACACTGAGGCCAGATGGTCCCTGTAGCGCTGGTGTTTCAGTACCGTCGGGTCCTGGAGAGCCTGGTGGTAGGAGGCCTCCAGGTCCTGTGGTGACACGGCGTACACCAAATGTTTAAAGATCTCTAGGAGACGCTGCCGGTCCCCCTTCGGCACCTGTGATGGAAATGATTGAATGAATGAAATGTTATTTATATAGCGCATTTCATACCCAGAGGCAACACAATGTGCTTCACAAAGGAAAGGAGGGGGTGTATAGGCCCCACCCTTTCAGCACCATTTTCCAGGGGGAAGCAAAAAAACTGTTTACCCATGGGGCCAGATAAATAAGTAAGAAAATATTACTGTATCAAGCTTCTTCATATGTTACACTAGAGCCCACCTAGGCTACGGCTCGATCTATACTAAAGCCTGGTGGAGTGGCGTAACCTAACTTCCTTTGATATACCGTGGAAGTGTGATTTGCCTGACTGACTCTGCCTGACTCTGTGTGTTACCTGGCTAGGGGACCAGAAAACAGCTTTTAGAATAAAATTATATGAATTTCGATGACATACTGTACCCCATGGTGAGTGTCCCAGAGCCACCTCCACATGGCCTGCAGCATGTGAAACACGCAGAGGAGGGGAGTGGTCTGAGGGAAGGCATTTTGTAGTGCCTGTCGCAGGGCTTTGCAGTCGTCAGTCATGACGACCTGTGGGCCTAGTTCTCCTCTTCCATAAAAAGCATCCTCTGGAAGGATGGTCATCAGCAACTTCAGTCCTGCTGTGATGGTCCTTTGTGACTCAGAGGTTGTGATGATGACTCCAAGTGGCAGCCCACCTGCAGTCAAATGGGTCAGCAGGAGAAAGATCCTGCTATTCATGCGGTCACAGTTTCCTGACACAAACAAAAACAAACTTTATTTAGCCATGCAAGTCTTTAAATGACCACTTCCCTCATTATCAATCAGCTTTATGTCCTTCAAACCTGAAGAATCCATGAACATCAGTTCTCCACTGTGTTTCCCAAGCCTGTGGACCCTCTTCATTAATGGAGTGCACACAGCGATGATGGTTTGCCCATCTGTGGTCTCCTCCATCCTCACACAGGTCTCACCCTGCTCCATGTTGTAGGCCTCCAGACGTTGCTGGAGGTTTACTATCATAGCGTTCCCAGATGCTGCTCCATACTCCCTCTCAAAAATTGAATAGTATAATCTGTAATGGCAATAAACAACACATATGTTTCCATCTTTTGTCCCCTGGGAGATGTTACATGCATTAATGCTTACTTGATTATTGTGACTATTTTTTAATATGCTAACGTGAAACTAACCGATAACAAAAGTAGATATCTGGGCAGATGGACCGATCTGCTGAGGCATATAGGTAAACATCACCCTTCTCCTCCTGAAGGTCGTATTTCAGTGTGTTCAGGGCTGAGGAGGGTGAGTGGCCACTCTCAAAGAGCTTCTCCAGTTTCTCCACCGTTTCTTTTGCTACATCCCGCTGCTGTAAGGCCTCGGCACAAGTAAGGCGGTGGTTGTGGGTGTTTTTTATGGTGACATGGAAAAACAACCCCTCTTGGTTGTGGCAATCAACAGATCTACAAAATATGGAACGGAAACATGAGCATGTAACCTCGATTAAACTGTATGTAATGTATATTAATCTCAAAATGATTGTTCCGTTACAGAACAAACCTGGACTTTCGGTTTTGAGAGCAAATGCTTTTTTTAAGCACAAGGTAGAGCCCAGCTGGACAGTTTGTGTTTTTCTTTGTCTGACTTGTGTGCCATGTGTTGTGTTGGCATCTTAAGTCCACCTTTGAACATAGAAATTCTTAATTAAAGGTCTTACCACTTTAACAATTATAAAAACAAGAAAAATTACTTGAATGATCTTACTCTGTAGCTGTTGCGCCGTGCAGAATCCTGAGTAGCAGGATACGTTTTGGCCACTCTCATGGTCATCTGTGATGACCGTTGGAAGTCCTCCAGCCATGTCTCTACCTCCTCCCTGGTGCTGAGTTGGAGCTTTAAAGAGGCCGTGAAACCTCCCCGCTCCAGTGGAGTATATGAGCAGATATTATGCCAGTACCCCTCAGGGACAAGTTGCTGTTTAAACACATTAAATGTAAGGTTAGTAAATCAACCATCACAATATCACACTTTAAAATGTGATTGTTTGGAAGGCTTTTTTTTTTTTTCTAAATATTCAGATTACCAAAAAAATCAAAGGATAGTTTTATTTCCTAGTTTGTGTGTTAGTAGGCCCAACAAAGACAAATATGTAGGTACATAACTGTAAAAGTGTATTTTGCATAATAGGTCCCCTTTAAAATTTGAGTGGGGCAGGGCCCACATGCTGGCTCACTGAAATGGCTGGAACAGACATACACCCACTAAATAAACCGTCTGGAGTGGACCATAGTTCATTTGATCAGTTACACCTGTATTTGGACTGTAAAATGGCTGTTGATATGGGTAGAGGCTAGATCCGATCAACACAACGGACACCTAACCCTAACCATTCGATACCTGTGCCTAAACTTAACCGTCCAAACTAAGCCTAACCTCAAGATGCTCCGGTATCCCCAAGTCATCCTGCTTTCCACAAATATGACACCATAGGGCTTTCACACCGGCAAAGAACCGTGCCGGTTCGCGTTCGCGTTCGGAAACCTCTGAACCTTGGTGCTGTCTGGCGAACGAGCCCGCGTTCATACCAGTGTAACCTGAACCATCCGCGTCATCAACGCTGGGTGATGAAGGGGCGGGATAAACAAAACAATTCACAACTAGATGGCAGCTACTTCACTGGAAAAGAGGATAATATCTTCCACTACTACAGTATCTGAAATGAACACAATTTTCTGTGAAACAAAACAAAAGACACTTTCTATATGCGTTCTTTTACTAATCAGCTGCTCCATTACTGGAATAGAAATGGCTTACGAAATTCGCATTCGCGCATGTCCGCGCGCGTGTGCGTGTGTGTGTGTGTGTTTGCTGAGCATGTGAGGAAGATAAAGAGAATAATGACACTTTTGATATTGTTTTTGTTCACTAATGATTAGATTTAGATTAGATTACATTTTGTCTACTTCCTCCTTGCTGGTCTCTGCAGCCTAGAATATGACACACCCACTGACGACGTCACGGTTCGCGTTTTTGGTTCGCTTGAGAACCACTATTTTTTGGTGCCCGCTGCGAACCAACTTTTCAGGTTCCGAACCAATTGAGTTTCGGTCTGAACGCGCCGGCCGGTTCCAGACTTGGTTTGCGAACGCGAACCGGCACGGTTCTTTGCCGGTGTGAAAGCCCTATTAATGTTCATGGCTGAGTGCTTCGCCAACCAATCAGGTAGCGGTATTGCCCTGCCTTCCCCTACCATCCTAGGTTTCGCAAGTTCGCCAGCGGCCGGCGCGTACTATTGACCACGCCTACGGTGCACCACAATAATATCTCCCCCTTCTGAGAAATAAAAAAGAGGAGGATTAATGAGCATGTCTGTGATCGTTGTCTGTTACCAGAGGTCAGTCAGAAATACCATGTAATAGTAGTTTGTATAGAAATTACAAATGTATCTTAGATGATAAAACATGGAAACATTTTTAATAATGACATCATGACATTTTACGGGGACGTATTTGACAGCTGGACATATTTCCGGCGAAGCTATTGCAGCATGAAGAAGGAGCAAGTTGTCAACAACTGTCAGATTTCTGGTCTGGTATCCGATATTCAAGAAGCATACCATTAAAAGGTCAACCTTCTCTTCTGGAAACGAACGACTTCTCCTACCTGTGCTAATGCCGAACGCAAGTAAACACAATTTGTCTGCAAGTTTTCCCGCAAGAAACAACATCTCATGATGGGCAGAGGCAAAGAGCTCTCCCAAGACCTTCGCAGCCAGATCGTCGAGCAGCACAGTAAAGGCACCGGTTACAGACGGATCGCTCAACTCCTCGATGTGAATAAAAGCACCGTCGGAGCCATTATCCGCAAGTGGAAGGAAGACCATTCGACCGTCAACCGGCCGCGCACCGGAGCTCCTCGCAAGATCTCCCACCGGGCGGTGAGAAAGTTAGTCCGGAGTGTCGCCCAGGAGCCCAGGACCACCCTGGAACAGCTGCAGAGAGACCTGGAGGCGGCGGGGACGGTTGTCACTTTGAAAACGATAGGCAACACACTCCACCGCCACGGTCTCCACTCGCGATTACCCCGGAGAACACCTCCGTTACTGAAGAAGAAAAGGCACGTCGTTGATGCTCGTTTGAAGTGTGCTACTACAGAACATTTGGAGAAGCCTGTAGATTACTGGGAAGATCATGTGGTCTTGTCAGAGGAGACTTCACACGTCGAACAAAGCTATTGCAGCATGAAGAAGGAGCAAGTTGTCAACTGTCAGTTTTCGGTCTGGTATCCGATATTCAAGAAGCATACCATTAAAAGGTCAACCCCGTTTGTTTCATAAGCAAAGCTCTAGAGATATGTGTTTGATGTGACTAGCTAACTAACTAGCCAGCTGTCATGATGGTGATGTCTGGTGAGAATGAGCTCCGTGTCTGAAGTTGTTCAATGCTCTGTTTCAGTTTGGTTCTTCCCCTGCCTCAGAATGTAATTGATTATTTGCTGGACGACGGAACACTGGTAGTCTCAGGAGGGTAAGCATATAACACTGTACACACACACACACACACACACACACACACACACACACACACACACACACACACACACACTCTCTCTCTCTCCCTCTCTCCCTCTCTCCCTCTCTCTCTCTCTCTCTCTCTCTCTCTCTCTCTCTCTCTCTCTCTCTCTCTGTCTCTGTCTCTGTCTCTGTCTCTGTCTCTGTCTCTCTCTCTCTCTCTCTCTCTGTCCACACCCATTCACATGATCATTTTGGTACAATCTCTCTTCACTCCAGTGACAACAACACGTGGCAAACCCAAACCAACAGCAGAGATTCAGAGGGGGAGGAGGATGTTCAGGTACCCAATATGATTTATGAACGGTCATCAAATCATAAATATGTAGGCAAGTGCATGTCTTTCTCTTTATATAAATGAACTAATGAACTGCTACTTGTTATTTAATTTTCTGATGATGAAACCACAACCACTGTTACATTTGATTATCTGAATGTCAAGAATAAATTCCCATCCCTCTGCCTATAACACCAATACGTATGAGGTTGTGACATGATCTTTTGTAGAGGACACCTGTGGAGATTTGTGGTGGTTTTGTATTCCAGGCTCCAGAGTTCCCAGAGTTCAACGCCAAAGTGTTAGAGGCCATAAATGCCCTGGGTGGAGGTGTCTTTCCCAAGCTGAACTGGAGCGCTCCACGGGTGAGAGCTTCAACACTCAAACACAGTAACAGCAATGTTCCCACTGTATGTTTGAATGCTGTCCATGCTGTATCTTGAATTTGAGTAAAAAAAATAAAAAAAAGCGTATGTCTGTTTCTTCCAGGATGCTAACTGGACTGCTTTGAACAGCTCCCTTCAGTGTCAAAGTTTGAGTGATATCTTCCTGCTTTTCAAGAGCTCTGACTTCATCACCCACGACCTCACACAACCGTAAGATCCCATCCCCCAACACAGACACACACACACACACACACTCGCAAAAACATATGCACTCCCATTGCATTAACTTCTCATTCAATTGACATATCCTCTCATCCAGAGTTAGAGTGCTGGTGTGACAATGAGATGGATTTTCAATGCAGTGGAAAATACTGTAGGTGGACTCTCATTATTGGCCTGGCTGACTGAGCATTTGGCATGGGGAAGACTTAATACAGCACTTAATAATGCACCAGTCCAACACTTGATTTAGTGTGGTGCTTTGAAATTCACAAGAAGCCACCAAAGAGCAAATGTGTGTGGTGTATTAGGTTATTGCTGTGTGTGTGTGTGTGTGTGTGTGTGTGTGTGTGTGTGTGTGTCAGTGTGCATGTTCCCTGTCTCATGGCTACTTTACTGTACAGATTCCTTCAATGCAGTGACGATGACTCCTCTGATCCAGCCATCAACTACGAGGTATAAAGCCTTTTCTGCTATAAGACACACACACACACACACAAACACACACACACACACACAGTCCTAATGACAATGTGTTATTCCTCTCTACCCAGCTGGTCCTGAGGAAGTGGAGTGAACTGATCCCTGGTGGGGAGTTCAGGTGCTTCGTCAAAGAGAACAAACTGATAGGTAGTGTAAGGAGGAGGAGCTGGAGACATTTTTGACATTTACTCAGAACCAGAATTCTTTATTCGGTACAGGAAATGCACATACAGGAAATTGACTTGGTGAGGTTCTGACATTTACTCTCACACTCATTCAGCTGCTAATTGTGTGTGTGTGTGTGTGTGTCGTGTGTGTCGTGTGTGTGTGTGTGAGATGTGTGTGTGTGTCGTGTGTGTTGTGTGTGTGTGTGTGTGCCGTGTGTCGTGTGTGTGTGTGTGTGTGTGTGTGTGTGGTGTGTGTGGTGTGTGTGTGTGTGTGTGTGTGTTCGTTCCCTCCCTCCCTCTGCAGGTATCTCCCAGAGAGACTACACCCAGCACTACCATCACATATCCAAACAGGAGGCCCAGATCTCCCACTCCATACAGGAGTTCTTCAGCCAACACGTCCAGTACAAGTTTCTGGACGAGGACTGTGAGTGTGATTATTTAGTTTGTATTTCGTCAAAGATGATTTGTGTTTTAGGTGAAATAAACAGAATGAAGTGATGAATCTCTTTTGTCCTCTCTTACAGTTGTTTTGGACGTCTACAGAGACAGCTGGGTAAGTCTAGGATTTCTTCTCCTCAAGTCATTTTCCTACCTTTACCGTTTAGCCATAGCTAGTTGGAGGGAAACTTAGCTGCACTGTTTGTATCTCCTTTGTTTGCGTAGTACGTGTGTGTTTTGACGCTGTGTGTCTATGTGACAGGGGAAGGTGTGGGTAATGTGTGTGTTTTGACGCTGTGTGTCTATGTGACAGGGGAAGGTGTGGGTAATGTGTGTGTTTTGACCCTGTGTGTCTATGTGACAGGGGAAGATGTGGGTAATCGATCTGAACCCCTTTGGCGAGGTCACAGATTCTCTGCTGTTCACGTGGGAGGAGCTCACCGCCGGGACCAGCCTCTCGGCCAATCAAGAGGGAGGTGACACAGCTCAGCAGGTGAAGGACGCTTCTGTGACATCGCCTCAGTGCTACTGTGCTCTGTGACTGGCTTGTCTAGTTGGGCTTTTGTCACTTGTTTCTCCGGTGTGTGTAGGAGAGCCCTGCCTTCCGCTACACCACCAGTGAGGTGACGGTCCAGCCCAGCCCTTGTCTAAGCTCACGGACCCCCCGGGACATTGATACAAACTCATCGACTTCCTCAAACTGGTGAGAGAGCAACAACCCTCAAACACGCACACACACACACACACACACACACACACACACACACACACACACACACACAGATACACACTAGCCCTCACACACACACACACATACACACACACACACCACTCGCCCTCACACACACACACCACTAGCCCTCAGACAACTTACAGTCGTAGCTCTCAGACAGATTTCATACATCTCTCCTGACGCGGTCAGTGAATAGCAGAGAAAGGTAAGAAAGCACAACCATTTGTTGAGAAAGGTTTGTTTCTCCGTCGGTTTTCACTCTCTCACCTTCTCTCTTTCTCTGCAGAAGAAAAGCCAACAGGAGGCGTGTGAGGAGGAAGAAGAGGAGGTACACCAGTGACACCCACAGCCCCAGAGGAGCAGGCTAACTCTCCCTACCATTCACCAGAGACTGTTAGCCTAGCCGCTAGCGTTAGCACAGAGACTTACTACTATATGCATGGAGGTAGGCTCTCTTTGTCCTTATTATGTTGTAATGTAAACTTAATGTATATATAGTAATACTAAGGTTTATCCATGAAGTCACTGTACTGTTCCAAACATTGCAGTCTCTTATTTACTCTGGCTACTGTCGTTCCATCTGTATTGTTGTGAACTTGACTCATCGGTGCTTTTTAAGTGTGCTGACAGAAGCGGGGGGCTCTGATTGGGTAATAAATTGCTGGTGTGCATCATTTTGTTCTTTGTCTGTGTGTTTTGGAGAACAGTAGGAATAAAGCTCTTTCCCTAGTTGACCAACCGAGTGTGAGGTTTGTGTAATACCACGGTTGGCCACACGGGGGCGATGTTGACTTACAATCTGGGAAGTGTTCTCTGAGAGAGTTGACTGTCCTGGGCTAGACTAGACAATGGTCTGAGATAACCAAGCACCTATGAATATAATTTACCACAGTTGAAGGTCTGGTTTATGTCTTTGTCAACAGTGACACCTTGTAGACATTTAGTAAGATGCTACAGCAAAGAAAGGTTGAGGCATAATAAAGCTAATATATCAGACAATCCATATAAAAGACCCAGTAGTATGCTTCTAGTAGGGCTGTCATGTGTGTGTGTGTGTGTGTGTGTGTAGTGTAAATAAGGCATGGATCAGGAATCGGGTGATGTCAGCTCCCTGCCTCAGGATGGAGGGATGATGTCAACACCGCCACACCCTTCTGGCACTGGGTATCAGACGGTCTGCAGAAAGAGAAAAACAACCGACCTCCTCCTGTACTCGCCCCAACTCTGCTCTCTCTCCATACCTCCTCCTACCTTCCCTTTCTATTCCCCTCACTTCAGCTTGCCAATATGTACATAAATTCTACCTCTGGGGGGGAAGAGAATGGAATGGAGTGAGAAAGAGACTTGAATCATCAAACTTGAGAGACTTGCTGACTCAGAACTGGATTCTAGAGAGAGAGAGGGGGGGGGGGTATGGAGAGAGAGAGAGGGGGGGGGGGGTATGGAGAGAGAGAGAGAGGGGGGGGGTATGGAGAGAGAGAGGGAGAGAGGGGGGGGGGGGTATGGAGGGAGAGAGAGAGAGGGGGGGTATGGAGAGAGAGAGGGGGGGGTATGGAGAGGTTTTCTTCAGCTGAGAGGGAACTGCAGTAGTTTGCTGCTGGAATACTCATGAGGGCTGATCAGGAAGGTAGAGCAGCACACACACACACACACACACACACACACACACACACACAAGCTCTGGCAGGTTTGTCAGATGAGAGCAGTTTGCAGTAAATACTCTGTCACTTCTCGTGTGTGTGTGTGTGTGTGTGTGTGTGTGTTCAGTGGATTAGAAACCCCTCCAGATAAGATGCTGGTCTCCTGGAGTGTTTAACTGGTGAATATTACCACCATTAGTCTGCTGGCCTTTATTAGAGGAGGTGAGAAGGTGTTAAATAAACAAGTGTTTAAGTGTAAAAAAAAAAAATTTGCATCATCTGGCAATTATTAATTGTAGGTGAATGCAAGTCAACAATGTTATACAGTCATGTCAAACGTTGTGTGTTCAGAATCCCGAGTTCCCGACAGCAATGCAATACAATGTTCTTAATAAAGTTGACAGCAGATAGTCGAATGAACCCGGAAGCCTGCTACCAGACTTAATAATAGCCTTATCTCTCCACCAAAACATCCAACCCCCATAGTTCACATGTACTGGTACCGTGAACATGCTTAGGTCTGTCCGTTTATGATACAGTTTAGCGGGAACGTAGTTTTGGTGCAATGCGAATTATCTCTAGACATTCAGTCACACACACACATACACACACGCACGCACACACGCACGATGAGCAGCATCCAACCTGCTCCCTCATTGCCATAACAACCGATGGTACAATCAGCATGGTTAGATGAGAACATTTTCTCTTCCAAAAAAAAAGCCTACGCATCGGAGTTCAATAGCACAGTCGAAAAATTCTTCTTCTGAGAGAGACGAAAGCCACAGCTAAGGAAACCCCGAACCGTTTATGCGAAACACATCATCCTTGCATTGCATACGAACCCTGCAGCCGGTGCAAACGGTGCACGGTGATCGGTCTTAACGACAGCGGCAGAGGAGAGATGAGATAGGACGATCTGAGAACATTATAGTAGTCTCGAAGAGCATTTAAAACCACAAGCACCAGAAGGTTTTGCCTTAAGCGCGTCTATCTCTAACGCGTGGTTCGGTCCCTGACGCACACGAGCAGGAAGTGTGTGACTCGAAGCAGCGTGGGAAAGCAGCGTTCTACCTCGGGGGGGCTGTGACTGTGACTCTGTGAGACGTTTTGGGTTTTCGATCGTCCCGGTTTTCTCCCGGTTCCACCACCACCCACCCACCCCAACCATGGCTCGGGAGAACGGAGACTCTGGGAAGGGGACGTGGAAAAAGCAAGTCGACGACATCAAGAAGATCTTTGAATTAAAAGAGATCCTCGGAACGTGAGTACTAGTACTATTAATGAACAAATGCCCTTTTGTCTAAACGTGCATTGTCCAACATTGTCACATCAGAAGCTGTTATTTATTTACATTGGCCGCTGAAACTTTGTTGCCTATTACTGCTGCTGTGTAGCGGGACACTCTGGATACCGGGGGTCTGTTTTGGTATACCAAAGCAGAGATGTTTGTCCACAAGGCTATCGGACGCACTTTTGTTGACTAACCGTTTGAACT
>NC_137678.1:44150747-44153247 GCF_963989245.1 Nansenia antarctica
CGTGGGTGCGTGCGGGACCTTCCCTTGGTATCTTGTTTCCCTCCCTCTTGTGTGTGGTTGTGTGTGTGTGTTCCTCCGGCCTCTCTGTTGAATTATTCAACATCATAAGTGCCGGAGGGGGGGGGGGGCTGGTGTTCATGAGCTGCAGGAGACAGGTGTTGTTCAGGTACGCCACGCCTCTCAGCGGAGCAGAGAGAGAGAGAAAGGGTAAGAGAGAGAGAGAGACAGAGGGCAAAGCAGAGCTGCATTGTGGGAGTGTGTGCCATCTAGGCCACGCTGCCCTTAATTGAGTGTTCTACTTCCTGGCTCCTGGCATTGTCCTCTTTTTAGGGACTGCAGTTCTCTCTCTCTCTCTCTCTCTCTCTCTCTCTCTCTCTCTCTCTGTCTCTGTCTGTCTCTCTGTGTCTCTCTCACTCTCATCCTCCCTGTCCCTGTCCCCTCGGACGCCCTTTCCCTAATACGATGAAGCTGTGTGTTCATTGTTCAAGTACATCACCATGCCTCAGGTGTAGAACAAGTGGACAGAATGGATACATCATTAGTTTATTGCTGTTTATCTGACATGTATAGCACAGGTATAAGACACACACATACACATCATGCACACACGTTGGAAAGGGTTTTGTACATGGCTGTGACTGTTGGCCAGTAGACGTGACATCCCCACGTGTGTGTGTGTGTGTGTGTGTGTGTGTGTGTGACTGTGTGTGCGTGTGTGTGTGTGTGTGTGTGTGAGAGTGAGAGCTTTCATGGTGGATTAAATGTAGGATGTAATCGGGCGTCTTCATTAGAGAAAGAGACACAGATTATCTCTCTACCCCCCCCCCCCCCCCCCCGCATCTCTCAATCCCCTCGTCTCCCATTGACAAAATCTCCCTACCGACACAGCACGTACCTCTCCGTTCTCTCTTCATCTCTGTTCCTCCATCTCTCCCCTATTAGTCATTTTCTACCTCCTCTTCTGTTGTGGCTGTAATGGCTGTTTGTTGCTGTTGTTGTTATGGAGGTTGCTGTTCTCTGTGTGTCTGCTCTGTGTAGCTTTAAGTCTCTGGGATTGTAGGAAAGATTAGGGCTGAATGGATTAATCTCAATTTGTCTCGACAGTATCGTCATACGCGATGTAGTTCCACTACACTACACCTCAGCTATTGGGAGTGGTTAAACTCAAATTCTAATCTTAGTAGTATTTTCAGTGTAGCAGTGTAGTGAGCGACTGTCACTACTCACTACCCCAAAAAGGAATTGAAAGCCAGCCCTTGGAACTTCAAATGTCCCCACGATTTCTTCTGTCACTGCTTTCCATCAGGTTCCGAGACAGCTTCTACCTCCAAGCTAGAAGACATTTGAACTGACGCCCCCAGCTAGCCTGCAGAACTGACCCCCCCAGCTAGCCTGCAGAACTGACCCCCCCAGCTAGCCTGCAGAACTGACCCCCCCAGCTAGCATTTACATTTACATTTTTGGCATTTAGCAGACGCCTTATTCCAAAGCGACTTACAATCAATACATTTGAATCCTAAGCATGTGAATCAGCAGTCCACCATTCGTTGCAGGAAGAGTACTCTAGCTCGGGCCCGGGGCCACTGATAGAAGGAAAAACCTTCTCCCTATTATCGCCTTCTACTAAAACTTTTATTTATTTATTTATTTATTTTATTTTTTCTGGAGAAACTGAGAAACAGTACAAGGGGGGCAATAGAAGTTCTTAGGGACACAGTAGAGGGGAAAGCGGGTGTCTTTAGGAGACGTAGTGGTGAGGGTCAGAAGATGTCTCAGGAGGAGCAGTTAAGATGTAACCTGAAGAGATGGGTCTTCAGTCTACGACGGAAGATGGGTAGTGACTCTGCCGTTCTGACAGCCGTTGGGAGCTCATTCCACCAGCGGGGAGCCAGTGTTGTGAAGAGACGTGATCGGGCAGCCCGACTGCTGTGTAGAGGAGGTGGGGCCAGTCGGCCAGCCGAGGTGGAGGAGCGGAGTGAGCGGGCAGGGGTTTGGGGGGTTACCATTTCCTTCAGGTAGGCAGGGGCTGTCCCTTTAGCTGCCTGGTATGCAAGCACCAGGGTCTTGAATCTGATGCGAGCTGCTATCGGGAGCCAGTGCAGGGTGCGAAGGAGAGGGGTGACATGCGAGTATTTAGGGAGGTTGAATACCAGCCGGGCAGCAGCATTCTGGATGAGCTGCAGAGGTCTAATGGCTGAAGCGGGGAGCCCAGCCAGGAGTACATTGCAGTAATCCAGGCGGGAGATGACCAGTGCCTGGGTCAAGAGTTGCGCTGCCTCTCTGGTAAGGAATGGTCGTATCCTTCTGATGTTGTAGAGGAAGAATCTGCAGGAGCGAGCCGTTGCTGCAATGTTCTCCGCACAGGAAAGTCGGTTATCCAGGATCACTCCAAGGTTCTTGGCTGTCAGGGAGGGGGTTACAGTAGAGTTCTCCACTGTGATGGAGAAGTCTTGGAGAGGGCAGGCTTTCCCGGGAATGAAGAGGAGCTCGGTCTTGTTAA
>NC_137678.1:44166297-44168797 GCF_963989245.1 Nansenia antarctica
AACCTAAACGTTGTTAGCGCCATGCTCTACCAACTGAGCCACAGAGGACCACATCTCTCCATCCTCCTATTTCTACCCTCCGCCGACCTCCTCGCCGCGGCTGTTCGTCAAGCGGAGGTGGTTGGCTCCGTGTCTCTCTTCACTCTTCACTCTCTCCTCTGTGATTACCTTTTTATAGTGTCCTCCTCTCCGTGTCCCTGACAGACATTATATCGTAGTGTCGGAGGAGAGCAGCTTCACAGCACTTAAGAGGTTTCCTCGTCTCTTTCCGAGACACTTACCTTCACGCACGCACGCTCGCACACACGCTCGCACGCACACGCATACACACATTACTCACACAATACATTCACACACTCACACATGCTCGACTCTCATTCACACACACAAACATCTTCCGGCTCATAGAGCTCAAATACAGACCATAATTGGCAGCTTAATTGCTGCCGTGGCAACAGTGCTATTTCAACCCATGCGCCCGGCAACAAGGCAGTTTGTGAACGAGGGGCTCGAATCCTCGCACAGATAGCACAGCTTTCTGGGCTCCCTGCCTGTTTAAACACACATACAACAACAACAACAACAACAACAACAACCTAGCGTCTGTTCTCGAGTCACTGCTTGCCAGGGACAGACCTGGTGATGCTGGTGCTAGTGGTGATGGTAGAACTCAGAGGACATGCTCATTGATAGATAGATCTTTATTTAGTCAGGACAGTGCACATTAACGAACAGTCACTTATACAAAGTATGGTGACAGTAAATATGCCGGATTTAGCTGAGAGCTAATTTGCATCCGTAGTCCTCATGACATCAAATCGTACAATAGATTTTTTTTTTTAAACAAGGATAATGGGCAACATCACATTCACAACAGAATACAATAGGACATAAAACAATGAGTAGGCTATGTGACCATCGGGACATACATTGGTGCATTGCCTATGGGATTTTTTGTCCGCTAAACAGGGCATTCTGGGTAAACCGTATGTAAACCGGATAATTCCCGTACAAGCAACGCGAGTTGGAACGAGCTATAGTAATAAAGAATAAAGTTGATATATGTACAATACTAATAAGTGCTGCTTGCAGTAGCAAGCACACTTAATAAAGTTGATGATATATGTACAATACTAATAAGTGTGCCTTGCATCCATCCTGCAAGCACACTTAATAATCTAGTCTAAATGTCGTTGTTTGGTACCTGTACTGTAGCAATGACAAATAAAGTCTATCTATCTATCTATCTAATAAGGTAGTGCAATGGTAGCTCATTGTGACGCACGGACTGAAACGAGGAACGATATCAAACAAGTCGGACGGGCCCAAATGTGGGCTTTAATCTGAGTCTGTTTCTTGACGGAAGACTTTGTCTCCTCGTTGTTCTGAACTATGATCTGAGTATACCCACACAGAACTTCAAGGTGTTACCGATCCAACGGCGTCCCGATCTTTGCGTCCGATCAGCGTATTTCTAACGTTATAAGCAGTTTAGTTTGGGTCAGTTTTTTTGCTAGGCAGGAAATGAGTCAAATAGGGCCTGAAATAAACCATGAAAGGTTACATATCTTTCTACGTTGACAGTGTACGACGGTGCGCCGATAAGGGTTTTTCGGTGGAGCGGCTGAACCTAAGTGGGTGTTTTATTCACTCCAACAGTGTCTGTTCTCTGACGGAGAGTCGTTTGTTTTGCGAAGGGCCTTGTCAGGAACAGCGGTGCGTGCGTGAGAACCTGTCTCTGTTGGTGCAGGAGAGGACAACAATGAAACCATGTTGGAGGGATTGGAGATTAATTTCATAAGAGAGGCGCTGGTAATATGGGGTCGACTTTAATCTGAGTTTGGGGATTGGGGATGACGATGAAGCCGGTCTCCCTGCTGTGTCCGCCATTTAAGTGTGTGTATGTGTGCACACCCTTGTTTAGTGTGTGTGCGAGCGTCCACTCGTCCATCGTCCCCACTAAATCAATACTTCTGCGACAACGGTGTCATGTTCTTAAAACGATACAAGGCTGGAACTCTTGACGCTTTGCCTTTCGAAAACAGAGAAGACACATTAGCCCCGCGGTGCACAAGCGTGTCAGAGGAGCGTCGAGAGGAGTGAAGAGCTCTCTCTACGCCTCACCGCTCACGCTAACCGCTACTCCTACTGCAAGATAGCGCCGCACGCATCCGCTCGCAATCCTAAAAACACGGCACGTTTTTAATCAGGTCTAACGAGAGCAGCTTTTTAGATTAGCTTCTCTCTTTCTCTGTCCTTTTTTTATTTATGTCAGCCTGCTCTCTCCCCCTCTTCTCCTCCTCCTCCTCCTCCTCATCCTCCTCCTCTCCAGCACCTGCTCTCTCTCCTCTCTCTCTCTCCTCTCCCGGGAGCCTGCGTCTGCATGTTGACACAGCGCCAGTGAGTTCTAGGAGACTGGTGATACGGGAGGGGGGCAGAGCTCACCTGCCAAGACGCCCGTCTCGTTCCCGTCGCCCGCTCGGCCCTCCCTCTTTGTAAT
>NC_137678.1:44178797-44186297 GCF_963989245.1 Nansenia antarctica
TCCAGACGCAAACGAGTTTTTGCCCCCTGAAAACGAAGATGTTTAAAAACGCGGGAAGGTATTTTGACTGGGGGTGCTGAGGTGCTGTCTATATACGCTACAGGGGAAAAAATTGCCAGGGAAAAAATTATAACGATTTCTCTCCCTCCCTCCCTCCCTCCCTCTCGCTGATTGCTCGTTCGCTCACACGCACACAGTGGCATAACGACGGGCCCCAATGCACGGGCAATAATAGTTAAGCACGCACGCACCCACACACTACAAAGACGTAACGTTAAATATTTTACCAACAATGTGTTGGAATTTACAGTAATTTCCACTCAGCTCACAGTGTCCCACAATGTCCACAAACATGATGTTGACCATTATTACAGACAGCACTCCATGTCGATTGTTATTGCCTCTTAACGGAAGCCCTTCGCTGCCGAAGAATCGGATGGATCTGAATATCAGTTCTAATACGTTTCTGGCCGTCTGTTGCTCTTTCTCAACAACGTCCGACAGTAGAGCATTAATGGGAGTGTTGTTAAGCGAAGCAAGCAACTGCATCAGCATCTTCTTCCAACTCCACTTCAATTGTTCTGGCTGATTTAGCATTTTTGCGAAAGAACTCAGAGATTCCCTAGCAAGATATGACCATGTGATCACTAACATTAAAACTAACAAACACATTTTTACATTTATTACAAAAAACACATTTATTTTTATTCCCAAAAGCAACAATAGTTATTATATTGTTTTAAATTATTGTTTGAATAATATTTTTATTTTTTAAATTCAGGCAGGAGGAGCTCCTTCTGCCTGCCGCTAGGGGGTGCTGCAGCACCCTCAGCACCCCCCTTCGTGAAGATGTTTATAAACGCTGTATATTCGCCGTATATTTTTGACGTGTGGACGAGATAGACGGAGCTTTTTGTATTCGTCACGTCATCATGCGCGTAGATTTCTATGATCATGCGCACTGCAGCTGTTTGCTGTTCCCTCCAACGTCATATCCTGGCACCAGTAACTACTATGTTTACAACAGGCAACGGTGTTCGAGGCTACACAAGCGAGGAAAATGGATGTGAACAAAGTGCTTCTAGTTCTTTCACTGTTAACTGGACTTTTAACCTGTTTACAGATAAATGCAGTTAATGATCGAGAACATTGAGAGACAGAGGCGTCTGATTGGCCAGCGGGGCTATGGGGATAATATTATATCGCCGACAACTGGTGTGGAATGCTCAATGCCAGTGTTTATATTGCGTTCATGCGTATGCATGTGGACACAGACATTGTTTATAAACATGCTGGTGTGGACGGTCATATTTTTATATACGAAAAACGTTTATCAAAAAAACATATAGGTGTGGACAGGGCCTCAGAGAGTTGTAGAGTAGAGAGTAGAGTAGAGAGTAGAGAGTAGGGTAGAGAGTAGAGTAGAGAGTAGAGAGTAGAGTAGAGAGTAGAGTACCTACATTGTCTGTCACATACACCTACATTGTCTCTCTCATACACCTACATTGTCTCTCTCATACACCTACATTGTCTGTCACATACACATAAAGTGTTCTTGCATTCACTACTGAACCTCTCACACACGCCTAGAATGCTCTCACATTCAACTGAACTTCTCTCACACCCATATAAAAGCTCTTACATAGTACTTAAATGCTCACATGAAGAGCTCTCACACGCACACATATTTAGTTTGAATGATGGCCTATACGCAGGGGTGCACATAACATTTTGGGGCCAGTGCTCAGAGGAGCACCTAGGGATGCTGCTTGGTGCTCCCCGAGCTCGCGAGTCACGACCCGTCCCACAGGATGGATAAAAAAGGGATACATGGATATATTATTAGCAAAACGACATTTATTCATAAATAAAGATGAACGACCAAATTATTGTGTGCAAAACAAAAGAAACAAATGCAAAATCAAATGACTGCTCTTTAAGAATGAAAGTCTGTCCGACTCCTTTAAACACAATTAAATCAACTGACATCTCTTTAAGCACTAACTGAATGTCTGTTCTTTAAACACACTGAAATAAACTGACATCTCTTTAAGCACTAACTGAATGTCTGTTCTTTAAACACACTGATATAAACGGACATCTCTTTAAGCACTGCTCTGTTCTGTAAACACTGAAATAAACTTTTCCCCAAAAAAAAAAAAACTGTTGGTGCGCAAGAGCGCCTTCATGCGGCTGATCTGCCGCGCAGCATGCATTTTGGCGACGCATGCGCACTGGCGCACCAGTTATGTGCACCCCTGCCTATACGGCCCCTCATAGGTAGGGGGTGTTGTCATGATTATCTAGTCAGCGGAGAGACGAGCCTTCCTCCGTTCCTTCTCTGACTTTCATCTTACTGCAATTCTCAGCCTCTCACACACGCACACACACACACACACACACACACTCACACAAACACACACAATTCAGACATGAACATGCACACACACACACACACATGCACACACACAATACAGACTTGAACACACACACACACACGGGCATGCACACACACACACTCACACACTCACACTCACACAAACACACACAATACAGACATGAACATGCACACACACACACACACACACACACATTCAGATTCAGACAGATCTGTGTCTATAGTGAGGATGTGTCGTGCCAGTCGGCCCACCAGGTTTATTCTGGTCCTGGCGGTCGGACCACCTCAGTGTTCTCTCCAAGGAACAAGACAAGACAAGGACCTACACACACACACACAAACACACACACACGATACAGACATGAACGCTCACACACACACACACACACACACACACACACACACATACACACACACACACACACACACACGATACAGACAAGAACACACACATACACACATACACACGCACACACACACATACACTCACACACACACACACACACACACGATACAAACATGAACACACACAGACACACGCACACACACACGCACACACACACAGACACACACACAGCAGAGAACATGAAACTCCAGGTCAGAGTGACATGTTGTCGTTTCCATTCAGTGTCGGCGTCATACGCAGTGGGACGGTGTTCCCTGTCATGTGCTGCTTTCCTGTTCCCCTTATCTTCTCCAAGTGAGAGGTGTGTGTGTGTGTGTGTGTGTGTGTGTGTGTGTCTGTGTCTGTGTCTGTGTCTGTGTCTGTGTCTGTGTGTGTTTGTACGTATGTCTGTGCGTATATCTGTGCGTATGTGTGTGATATCTGTGCGTCATATCTGTGCTTCAATGCACAGATCACACTTGTCATGTATGTGCTCCGCTCTCCACCTGCTGCTCACGCTGTGTGTGTGTGTGTGTGTGTGTGTGTGTGTGTGTGTGTGTGTGTGTGGGTCAGATGCACAGATTAGGATCCTATAGCCAGGGATTAAAGTTCTCCGTCGCTACGACGGATTTCCGTCAATTTATTCCAAGTTGCGACGGATTTATTCCAAGTTGTGACAGATTTTACCTGGTGTAATATGATTTGTAGAGGCATACAATCTATTTTGATGTTGGTATTAGGTATATAAACTATATATAATAGCCTATATAGCCTACATATAGGCCTTTATTGGCTACAACTATGCGACAGTAACAGAGCGGGGTGCACTGACGCTGAACCCCTCATAGTGATAATTAGGTGGACAATGCGTGGTGCTGAAATAGCCGACATGCGGTGTGTGGTTTGAAAAAAGTAACGCCAGCTCAGTAAATCATTCAAACTTAATGTTTACTTATAGGCTATGTGAATGTGACTGCACCACACATGTGAACAGTAACAAAGCAAATGCAGTTTAATTTTATGAAAAACATTGACAACAAAATCGGCGCAAAATAAAAGCTGAATCCGCTTGGCCTATATGCTCCTGAAACGACAGAGCACAAACACGCTACATTACTATGGATAATATATGGATAAAAATAATATTAGGCTATTAAATCTCACTTAATGAGAAAACTGGCATCTCCCATCGGTCACTATTTGTTGGCTATCTGGTGATATGGACGTC
Source organism: Nansenia antarctica (assembly GCF_963989245.1). NCBI lineage: Eukaryota > Metazoa > Chordata > Actinopteri > Argentiniformes > Microstomatidae > Nansenia > Nansenia antarctica. The sequence goes on from NC_137678.1 coordinate 44,182,809, forward strand.
TTTGAGTGTCTAGAAAAGCTCTATGGGCCCTATTATGCACTTCATAAGTCTTAAGCAATAAGACGAGGCGGTAGATCTAAACTTAAGACGTGGAGGCGTGGTCAAGGCCACTTTGCTATTATGCGTGCGGTAGTGGGCGCCTAAGACCCGGCGCTAAGCCCAGAAATTAGTCATGGGTGTGTTTTGGGCGTCTTCTCAATCAACCCAATCAGCGTGCCAGGTGCCATTCCCTTTAAGAACCGGCTGCGTTAAGTCATAAGCGCTATGCTATTATGCAGTTCATAGGCGCTAGACTTCATGCACGTTTTGAAACACGAGCGCGCCTCCGCGGTTTGCGCATGCGCGCCGACCCACTAGCGCCTAAGAACTTTTCAAACCACTTCTTAGCGCTAGGCGCAAAGTCAGATCGCATAATAGCAGGGGCGCCTAGCGCACTTCATTAATGAACACTCCCACAATGAGTAATATATGCACGGGAGTCTTACGTCTTATGTGTGGGCGCCTAGCGACACCTGCATAATAGCAGTAGCGCGTATGAAGCGCATAATAAGGGTGGCGGTAGGTCTTAACCTGGCGGTGCGTCTTAATTAAGACTTAAGACGGCAAGTTAAGAAGTGCATAATAGGGCCCTATAAGTCTTATTATTATTTATTATTATTATGGACGTCACTTTAATCCGTCAGTTCTCAAGGTTTTTATGCACCAATCGATTCCTCTAGCGCGTCTTTATCGCATTCATTGACGAAAAGGACGACTCGCATGTATAGGTGGAAGGGAACATTCATTGTGAGCACGTAAAATGTGAGTCTCTCACAACGGCTTTGCATTGATGAAACCAGGTAGGATGAACGTATAGTTCGCTGTCCATTCCTCTTTAAATGCCCTGTTTCCACCGTCAACTTTCCTCTTTAGACCTTTGGAGAGTGACATGATGTTTCTCTTGCTAGCTAGCAGGTTAAATGTTTAGCTAACTTCACCCGACACACAAACAACCAATCCAATAATAATGTGACCATGTAAGTCTGGGAGGAGGGGGGAATAATTATCAGAATAAAAGTATGTTCAATAATTATTAGAATAAGTTAGGCTGCGCTGCATCGTCAGTCCACACATTTATTATTCAAAACTATGGAAAAGGGTGAAACTACGTTTCAACGTTGTTGAGAATCACAACACAAACTCGCTAGTCAAGCCAAAATACTGCAGCGAAATGGATTGGACTGCTACCTAGTTAACTAGAACACTACTTTACATTGTTAGCAGGCTCACAAAACAAGCTGTGTTAGTTGACGATGTGTCATTGATTTTCTACAACGCGGAAATGTTTTCACATTTTTCGAAAGAAAAGTCAAAGCATTAGAACGGAGAACGGAAAATCTCACGGGCGCTTTGCGCACGGAAAGCCACCGGCCCCGATTTGGCCTGAATTGTTTTTTCCGTCAGGAGATTTTTTTTTTGCTTTAATCCCTGCCTATAGCACACACACACACTCACACACACACACACACACACACACACACACACACACAGACAGACAGCTACTTCACAAACATAGCTTACTAAAGGGACAGTGGTGAGGCTGGGGCCAGGTTGGAGAATAACTTGTTAACTGTTGTTGTCTGTCCGTCTGTCTGTCTGTCTGTCTCTCTGCAGGATCAAGCATGAGAACATAGTGGCCCTGGAGGACATCTACGAGAGCTCCAACCACCTCTACCTGATCATGCAACTGTGAGTACCTGAGTCTCCTCTCTCTCTCTCTCTCTCTCTCTCTCTCTCTCTCTCTCTCTCTCTCTCTCTCTCTCTCTCTCCCTCCCTCCCTCCCTCTTTGCCCATTATGTCTGCCTTACTTAATGTCCTCTGTATCCCCTCCCTCTCTCCTTCTTCATCTGCTACTCTCTCTCCCTCTCCCTCCCTCTCTCTCCATCCCTCCCTCCCTCTCTCTCTCTCTCTCTCTCTCTCTCTCTCTCTCTCTCTCTCTCTCTCTCGCTCTCGCTCTTACTCACTGTGTCCTCTCATACCCTGAGACTGATACTATAATCATCCTGCCTGAACCAGGGCCCACAATTCACTCTGTGGGCCCACAACACACACACACACACACACACACACACACACACACGCACACACACACACACTTCAGGATAAGCCCTCATTACTCCAATTAGACCTCCGTGGGGACGGTGGACGACAGAGGGACCTCCACCTGCACGCACACAGGATTTTTTTTGTTTTGTTACTTTGATCCTTTTGATTTAATTGATTGCGGGGGTGACGGGGCGCACTCTCCACTCTCACACCCATCAGTGTTCTCCCCCCCCCCCCCGCTCACACCTCTCCTCCCCCTCCCCCCATCCTCTCTGCCCTCACCTGCAGCAGGTGAGAAGTGGTTCTCTCTCCCTCCCTGAGGCATAAAATAGACACCATCTGTTCGCTTGAAGAGGGTCCGTTACCACGGAGACAGAGCCTCTCTGTTCAAAAAAGCTCTCAGAGGAGACAGAGCCTCTCTGTTCAAAAAAGCTCTCAGAGTTCAAAGTTCACCGACCGTCCTGCCCCCCCCCCCCCCCCCCCCATGGTTCTGGCGTTGAGAAACAGCAGGGCCAACACTTTTCACACCTCAGATGATTCCCGCCACAACGTGTCTCGCGGTGTCAGGTCAGAGGTCAGGCTTCTCACATGACGTCTTAATCAGCCCTACGAGAGTAGAATGACAGGATTAGCGTTTTTTCACTCAACTTGGTATAGGTCCCATCCGAGAGGGCCTGTTTGTGACGTTGTGGAGCAGCGAAGCTAAATAGAGCTATCACTAAGCCACACGCCTTTGAAAAACTCGGACAAACAAACAACGCTCGCTCCAATTCTTCACTGACAGTGACTGACTGACCGACCGTGACTGAATGACATTCAATTACTTCAAATTTCTGATTTACCACAGCAAGTAATAGACATGTTTTTTAAAGATGACAAGAATATTTAGGTTTTCACGCTTTTCACCATCAGATATTAGCGAGTTGTTTGTCCGAGTTTTCTGCCTGTAGTGACTGTTGCTGTGATATGATTGGACAATTTCTATTTTGGGGCGTGGCTTAGCGATAGGTCCATTGAGGACACAGCCTGCAGTCCACGATCCATCTATTACTGTGACCCAACCCCCGGATATGGACAATCCCACAAAGTCATTACCCACACCTGAGTCGGGACAGATGCTGCCTGATTAAACTGTGCTCTGGGTTTGACAGGTCGTGTCTGATCCGTCTGTGATTAGTTAATGAGGTCTGGTGGAAAGCTGGTTCTGTCCGCTGATGTGATGAAGAGCTGCTGTCTGCGGGGGCACACAGCTGATGGTGCCTTACGCTGCTTTAAATGAACACGTCAGAGAGAGGGGGGGGGGGGGGGGGAGGGGCGGGATGGATGGAGAGAGGGAGGGAGAGAGAGACGGATGGAGCGCTAAAGTGATAGAGATGGAAAGAGCGATGGAAAATAGAGGAGAGG
>NC_137678.1:44191297-44196297 GCF_963989245.1 Nansenia antarctica
CATCAGCAGATCACCTGTGTTTGAAGACCCGTAATTCATCGGTGCGGCGAGGTGTAGCGTGACCTTGTGATTTACGCTGCTCAGTGGGTCAGAACACCCAGGGGGGGGGCTTCTGGGATCACAACAACTGCGGGAGCCCCCCCCCCCCGAGGGGGAAGAGTGGCGGGGTCACACGGCCTCGCAGGCTGGACTCCAAAACAAACATGTGGAATGCAGCCCCGTAGCGCTGCTCCACACACTACTGCTGTTTCATAACTGACCAGTCTGTCTCTCTGTGTGTGTGTGTGTGTGTGTGTTTGTGTGTGTGTGTGTGTGTGTGTGTGTGTGTGTGTGTGTGTGTGCGTGTGTGCGTGTCTGTGTGTGTGCGTGTGTGTGTGTGCGTGTGTGTGTGCGTGTGCGTGTGCGTGTGTGTGTGTGTGTCTGTGTGTGTGTGTGTGTGTGTGTGTGTGTGTGTGTGCGTGTGTGAGTGTGTGCGTGTGTGCGTGAGTGTGTCCTGTTCTGTAGATATAATTACTCTGTCTCTCTCTCACTTTCTCTCTCTTCGTCTCTCTCTCTCTCTCTCCCTCTATCTCTCTCTCTGTCTCTCTCTCTCTCTCTCTCCCTTCTCAGCCAGAGAATCTGCTGTACTTCAACCCCCAGGACGAGTCCAAGATCATGATCAGTGACTTCGGCCTGTCCAAGATGGAGGGCAGCGGTGATGTCATGTCCACTGCCTGCGGCACGCCGGGATATGTGGGTAAGAGAGTCCGCCACCCTTCCTCAACAAGGCTGCAGCTGCTCTCATTACGGCCCTTCTCATTGGATGACGTGAACCAGAAGAATCGGTGACTTTAGGCCGTTCAGGGACTTTGATTGAATCCCAGATGTGGAGTCCAGGGGAGGCTGGTGGAGGTAGAGATCGGAGGACAGGGGAGGCAGGTGGAGGTAGAAATCGGCCATTGTCACGAACGGAATGCGACGAGGAACGATATCAAGCCACACGTGTTTGATACGATTCGGCATTTGCATGCCTTGCGTTGACAACGAGCCCCTCCTCCGATTTTTTTACCCCCACTAGCCTCCCTTTTGGTGGAGTCTTTGTTACCTGAATGACCTTTGAGAAGCGCGGCTTACGTTATCGGGTGGTTTTGTTTTGTTTTTGTTTTGCCGAGCCCTGCCAGCTCATTTAAATGCGATGCTGCCAGTGTTTTTTGTGTGTTTTTTTTTTTTACCCCCCCCAAAAAACGCTAGAAAATCAAGGAGAAATCACACTGCAGGTCTAGGGACTAATATGACCGTTGGGGGTAGAGCCTATCAGTGTGCAGCTCACACACATACACACACACACACACACACACACGCACACAGACAGACCCAGACACACACATCTTTGCCTCTGGAGTAAGGCCTTATCACAGGCTGACAGACCCTGCTGCCCCCAGCCGTCTCTGAGCCGAGCCAGTGAGTCAGACAGACAGCCAACCATGGCGGGGCGCTACTGTGCTGCGGAACGCACTGGAGGGCTGCCTCCTCTCTGCCTCCTCTCTGCCTCCTCTCTGCCTCCTCTCTCCTCCTCTCTGCCTCCTCTCTCCTCCTCTCTCCTCCTTTCTCCTCTCTGCTTCCTCTCTGCCTCCTCTCTCCTCCTCTCTCCTCCTCTCTCCTCCTCTCTGCCTCCTCTCTCCTCCTCTCTCCTCCTCTCTGCTCCTCTCTGCCTCCTCTCTCCTCCTCTCTCCTCCTCTCTCCTCCTCTCTGCCTCCTCTCTCCTCCTCTCTCTTCCTCCTCTCTCCTCTCTGCCTCCTCTCTCCTCCTCTCTCCTCCTCTCTCCCTCCTCTCCTCCTCCATCTCTCCTCCTCTCTCCTCCTCTCTCCTCCTCTCTCCTCCTCTCTGCCTCCTCTCTCCTCCCTCTCTCCTCCTCTCTCCCTCCTCTCTCCTCTCTGCCTCCTCTCTCCTCCTCTCTCCTCCTCCTCTCCCTCCTCTCTCCTCCTCTCTGCCTCCTCTCTGCCAGACATGGAGATTTGTAGCCCTGGCACTGCATATGGATGTGTAAGAGTGTCTCGGTGTGTGTGTGTGTGTGGTGTGTGTGTCTGCATGTGTGTGTGCGTGTGCGTGCGTGCGTGCGTGTGCGTGTGTGTGTGTGTGTGTGTGTGTGTGCCTGCCTGCCTGCTGGAGCGTGACAGATGTTCTACATGACAGATCGTCTGGTCGTTGACACGCAGCAGACGGACGGCCCGGCCTGTCAGTCAGTCAGACAGAGACACTGACACTTTATCATGTCGACATCTCCGCGCCGCCGGCTCGCCGTGTTTATATTTACACCCGACTCACTCACCCGACGCTGAGGAGAGGCGATCCCGTGTATATAACGACCACTCTCTCTCTAGCCATGTGGAAAAATATGTCGTGTTGCCGACGGTATGGCTACAGAACGCGGCTTTAAATGGTCTGATCCTCCTTTTTGTTTTTCTCTTTCACTCTCTTCACCTCCTCCCTCTCTCTGTCCATCGCCGTCCCACGATTGCCTATTGTAGACGTTTAAATCTCCCTCCCTCCCGACCTCCCTCCCTCCCTCTGTCCTGCTCCATGTGCTGTGGTCTGCCGTAGGGCTTTTCCACTCTAAAAGGACGTAGTATGAAAGTCTGCATTATGATCTGCAGCTAAAATTTAGATCGGATGATGCATTGAGGTCCCTGCATTCCTGAGGTATAAATAGCCAAGGATGTATTACTTAGCTATAGTGCTGGAATGGGTGAATTAAGACCAGACCTTGTGGTGATGGTCCTCAAGGGAGAGAGCACACACACACACACACACACACACACACACACACAGAAGCACACGCACGTACACATACACACAAAAGCACACACGTACACATACATGCAAACACACATAATTTTACTCTGACCCAGCACGAGTGCAATTAATGTGTGTGTGTGTGTGTGTAGGTGTGTGTGTGTGTGTGTGTGTGAGTGTGTGTGTGTGTGAGTGTGTGTGAGTGTGTGTGTGTGTGTGTGTGTGTGTGTGTGTGTGTGTGTGTGTGTGTGAGTGTGTGTGAGTGTGTGTGAGTGTGTGTGGGTGTACATATAATAACCCCCGTCTTCAGTGTGTGTTTCCTGATGTGTCTGTTGGCGTTGTTTGGTGATCGCTGAGCTCATGTTCTATTTCGGTGTGGCTGCTGTCATTGATTGGCCCGGACAGGGTTCTGCTCCTCGCAAATAATCACCGGCAGAGATTCCCAGGCCTTACTAATCGCCCGCCGAGTGGCGTTGTGTTGCAGCCTACGAGGCGGTGGGCCTCTGCCCTGGGCTCCATGTCAGAGAACATGTCTCTGTCTCCAATAATCAGTCTGTGCTCTGTTGTTGTTGTTTATTCTCTCTCTCTCTTTCTCTCCTTCTCTCTCTCCCACTCTCACTCTTCCTTCTCTCTCTCTCTCACCCTCACTCTTCCTTCTCTCTCTCTCTCTTTCTCTCTCTCCATCTCCCTCTCTCCCACTCTCACTCTTCCTTCTCTCTCTCTCTCTCTCTCTCTCCATCTCCCTCTCTCCCACTCTCACTCTTCCTTCTCTCTCTCTCTCTCTCTCTCTCTCTCTCTCTCTCTCCATCTCCCTCTCTCCCACTCTCACTCTTCATTCTCTCTCTCACCCTCACTCTTCCCCTCTCTCCCTCTCTCTCTCTCTCCCCCTCTCTCCCCCTCTCTCTCTCTCTCTCTCTCTCTCTCTCCTTCTCTCTCTCCCACCTTCACTCTTACCCTCTCTCTCTCTCTCTCTCTCTCTCTCCCTCTCTCTCTCTCTCTCCCTCTCTCTCTCTCTCTCTCTCTCTCTCCTTCTCTCTCTCCCACCTTCACTCTTCCCCTCTCTCTCTCTCTCTCTCTCTCTCTCTCTCTCTCCCTCTCTCTCTCCATCTCTCCCTCTCCCTCTCTCTCTCTCTCTCTCTCTCTCAGCTCCAGAGGTGCTTGCTCAGAAGCCGTACAGCAAGGCAGTGGACTGCTGGTCCATTGGGGTCATTGCATATATCCTGTGAGTATCAACTGTCAAGTGTCCCCCTCTCCCCCTGGTCTCCTGGACTGTTATCCATGAGTGTGTGTGTGTGTGTGTGTGTGTGTGTGTGTGTGTGTGTGTGTGTGTGTGTGTGTGTGTGTGTGTGTGTGTGTGTGTGTGTGTGTGTGTGTGTGTGTGTGTGTGTGTGTGTGTGTGTGTGTGTGTGTGTGTGTGTGTGTGTGTGTGTGTGTGTGTGTGTGTGGGTGTGTGTGTGTGTGTGTGTGTGTCTCTTGTAAAGGCTCATTCAAGGAGAATGACAAAATGTCATTCCTCTCTCCACTTCATCAGACCCAGATGTTGCTCTCTCTGCTCCATCACCATGTATGGACATAGAGGATCACCATGTATGGACATGGAGGTTCTGAGAAGAAAAAACACTGTTTTCATCTTCTTCTTCTTTTGTTATTCATTCGTTTTTCAAACCCGTGTGTGTGTGTGTGTGGAGCTCTCAGAGAGAAGATTTAGTGTGTATGGGTGGCTGGGTGGTTGGATGGCTGTGTGTGTGTGTGTGTGTGTGTGTGTGTGTGTGTGTGTGTGTGTGTGTGTGTGTGTGTGTGTGTGTGTGTGCGTGTGTGTGTGTCTGTGTGTGTTCCAGCCAAAGAGTGTGGGCTGGAGGTTAGTTAGGTTGGTAGAGGTGTGAGTTAGGGGTTAAGGGTCAGGGGTCAGAGTTCCGGGGTTAGAGTTAAGCACTGTGGGAATGACAGGAGGCGTGTGTGAGTTACTACAGCCATTCTGTCATTTCTCTAGAACGTTCCAGAATTTGTCTCTCCCTCTCTCTCTCTTGGTTATACCCCCCTCCCCCCACCCTCCCCCCTGTGTTGTTTTTGGCTCTTCATTGTCGCTCGATGGACTCTGTGATGTGCAAAGCAGGGTCTGGCCTCTGGCACTCCTCTCTCTCTCTCTCTCCCCCCTTTTTTCCCTTGTTCTCTCTCCCAGTCGACGGCTCACACATCCTTTCTTCTTTATTTTCACCTGTTTATACATC
>NC_137678.1:44208797-44211297 GCF_963989245.1 Nansenia antarctica
GGCCCACCCCCCCCCCCCCCCCCGCTCACTCACTCACTCCGATCTCACCCTCCCCTCCGCTCCCTCCAATCTCCTTCTCTCCTCCTCTTCACTCCTCCAATCTCCTTCTATCTCCCATTCCGCTCCTCCAATCTCCCTCTCTCAACCCCTCCACGCCCTCTTTCCCCCCCTCTCTTTCCTCCTCCACTCCTCCGATCTCTCTCTCCCCCCCCACTCCACTCCCTCTCTCTCCACCTTTCTTTCATCCTCCACTCCCTCCGATCTCCCTCTCTCCTTGTCCACTTCCTCTCTCCCTCTCTCTCTCTCCCCCTCTGTTCCTTCCAACCTCCCTCTCTCTCTCCCCTTCCTCTCCCTTCAACGCCCCTCCTCCTGCATCCACAGGAGTCCTTAAAGAGGAGATGAGAGACTTGTCCTCCTCCTCCTCCCTCCCTTCCTCTACCCTTCCGACTCCATCACCACCTTCCTACTCCTGTCTTCCTTCTTTATTCCCTCGTTCTCCTCCTCTTTCCCTGTCCGTCCGTCAGGAAGTAGGAGGACACAGGTGTCACTTTACACAAGCTTGTGTCTGTCTGTCTGTCTGTCTGACCGTCTGTCTGTCTGTCTGTCTGTCCGTCTGTCTGACTGTCTGTCTGTCTGTCTGTCTGTCTGTCTGACCGTATCAAAGTCATGTAGGAATGTATCGACCTGTTAAATGAATCAATCTCTTTCTCTCAGTCGCTGTATCTCTCCATTCTCTCCCTGTCTGTCCCTGAGGTAACGGTGGTCTTCTCCGGGCCAGAGACCCCCCTCCTCGCTGAGCACTCACAGCATCCAATAGGAGATCAGTGTTCCAGGGGCTGTTTTTTGAGACCGAATGAAATAAATATTTCAGTAAAGTCAGGCTGTCTCTCTCTCTCTCTCTCTCTCTCTCTCTCTCTCTCTCTCTCTCTCTCTCTCTCTCTCTCTCTCTCTCTCTCTCTCTCTCACTCTCTGCTGCCCAGAAAATCACATTCCATTCTGCTCTGTGTCACTACCAAAGCCTGACAGACAGAAGAGTGGAGTGTGTGTGTGTGTATGTGTGTGTGTGATAAAGAGAGGAAGAGAGGGAGATTATGAATGTTTGTGTGTGCAAAAGAGCTGGCGAGAGCTGTGTGTGTGTGTGTGTGTGTGTGTGTGTTCCTGTACTCATATACCCAAATGGTGATTGAGGCAGTGGTTTGCGTGATAGGGATCAAGTGTTATAGGGTTCAGATGGATGTGTGTGTGCACGTGTGTCTGTGTGCATATGAATATGTGCACGTGTGAGTGTCAGCTTGTGTGTGTGTGTGTGTGTGTGTCTCTGTGGGGGTGGCACATCTGGACATGTCCCTGAGTGCCTGGAGCAGAGAGGGAAACCCATTAAGAGCCCGTACAACCACAGGACATCCTTACAGTAGCTCAGGCACTTTCTTCTCCAGCTCTCTCTCTCTCTCTCTTATGGACAGCGAGCACCTGCAAAAGAGGTCTTAGTGTGTTTCCTCCCGTATCAATAAAAGATACATAAAATAAACAGTTCTCAATTCTCTCTCTCACTCTCTCTCTCTCTCCCTCTCTCTTCCTCTCTCTCTCCCTCTCTCTCTCCCCCTCTCTCTCTCCCTCTCTCTCTCTCCTTCTCTCCCACTCTCCCTCTCCCTCTCTCTGTCTCTCTCTCTCTCTCTCTCTCTCTCTCTCTCTCTCTCTCTCTCCTCTTCAAACCAGTCGGTGTGTATTTATTAGGACAAATTAGAAAAGAACTGGAATTAAATCCTATCCGTACATAAAAATAAATTTAAAAAAGACTCACATAGGATTGACAAATACAATGTTTATATGCAGCTTCAATAATACGTTCATGCCAAAACATCTGAATGCCCTGTTGTTCCTGTGTACTTCCATTGACGTGGGGCACTCTCTGTTTGGTGATTGGGACACTGACAGATAGCAACAGCGACACCCACTGGGATGAATTCCTACTATGCCAGGTATATCTACTCACAGATCACAATCTCCCTCCCTCCCTCCCTCCCTCCCTCCACTCACTCACTCACTCACTCACTCACTCACTCACTCTCTCTCTCATTCGTTTTAGTCATTCATCACCGTTATCTCCAGCTCTCTATCCTGTGTGACCTGTGACCTGTGTGAGTGACAGCGTTTAGGAAGACAGTGACAGCGTTTAGGAAGACAGTGACAGCGTTGGTCTCTTTCACTCTAACACGTTGGAAAGCATTCCAAACCCTCTCTATGTAATATGTTCTACAGAGTATAGGGCTGAATATGATTTACAGTATATGTATACAGTCACAGCATGAGAACTAGGCAGGACGGTGTGTGTGTGTGTGTGTGTGTCTGTGTCTGTGTCTGTGTCTGTGTCTGTGTGTGTGTGTGTGTGTGTGTGTGTCTGTGTGTGTGTGATGTTTGTGTCTGTGCGTGTGTTTGTGTGTGTGCGCTTGCATGTATGTGTGTTATGCGTGTGAGTGTGCGTGCACGACGCACGTACATG